>NC_054538.1:72579900-72709900 GCF_017654505.1 Polyodon spathula | reverse complement strand
AAAAAACATAAGACTATTTAACTAATTAGCTCATTTAACGCATGACTTAAAAAAATGACTAATTATAAAAAAATAAACAATTGAGAAGAAAATATTATGTAAACAGCTATAAACTGGTACATGTACGTACAGAATTGTAAAAACTAAGCAATTATTTCTAAAAATAAAATAAAAAAAAAAAAACAAAGAAAATAACTTGAATGCACATTCAGGGAAACATAGTTCAAAGTAGCCCCCATATTAGCACAATCCACACACAGTCCATGCTTATAAACTTGTCATGTGCATTTACCATATACTGCACTTTCACACTGGGCACAGACATTAGAAGTTTTATTTTTATTCCATTGTGCGAAAACTGCGTGGGACACAGTAAACACGGGTCTCTGTTTTGCGTTGGAAAGCTTAAGTGGAACAGTTGAAAAGAAGCTGGATAAATTTGGGGAAATCATCTACACATATGGAAGCAAGAGGTTTAGAGTTGAAAAAAGGAAGGAAAAAGTACAAACTATTCCTGGAAAGTCTAGACGGCGCAGGAGAAAAGCTGCAAAAAGAAGCAGCGTGTGAGAACTAACTTTTATAAAGACCCTTTCAAATTTGCAAAGAAGTTATTCATCAGGGAGAAAAACAACACACACAAATCATCTAAGTTTGAGCTGCAGAGATATTTGGAGGAAACACATACACATTCAAAAAGGCAGGAGACTGTGTCAATTCCTTCAGACATCCCACTTTATCAATCCACAAAAATACCAAATGGAGGACTGTGCACCTAAGTGGAACGAAGTTGACCAAGCTGTGAAAAAAGCAAGGGCGTCATCATCCCCAGGGCCTAATGGAGTTCAGTACAGGGTGTACAAGAGAGCTTCTGGACTTCTACAAATCCTGTGGAAGGTGATGAAAGTGGCATGGGAAAAACAGGTTGTACCAAGAGCATGGCACCAAGCAGGTGGAGTCTTTATAGCAAAAGAAAAAGATTCTACAAGCATAAGTCAGTTTTGCCCTATTTCTCTATTAAATCTAGAAGGCAATATTTTCATCAGCAGTACTGGACATAGATTGTCAATTTACCTATTAAATAACTGCTTCATTGACACTTCAGTACAAAAAGCAGGCATTCCAGGTTTCCCAAGATGCTTAGAGCACATCAGTGTGATCTGGCAGCAAATTCAAACAGCTAAAAAGCAGGAGGAAGGAGCTCCATGTGACACCCCTGGATTTAGCTAATGCATGGGGTTCAGTACGACATGAAATTCTTTGGGCAGCATTTTTTAAGTGTACCGATGACAATAACAAATTTAGTGAAAACCTACTTTGGAGATTTGCAATTTTGTTTTTCAGCTTCAGAATTCAGCACTACATGGCAATGTCTAGAATTTGTAATACCGGCAGGATGCACCATTTCTCCACTGGTTTTACCATAGCAATTGAAATAATTGTTAGTAATCAAAATGGGTAGTGGGAGGAGAGTGCTTGGCTCCTAGAATGCGACTACCACCAAGCATACATGGATGACATGACAACCATGACTACAACAGTAGCCTGCACTAATTGGTTATTGGGCAAACCAGTAACATAGAATGGGCACGAATGCAATTCAAGCCCACTAAACCAAGAAGCATCTCTATAATTAAAGGTAAAGTAGTAGATAAAAGGATCCATACCAACAGTGTCTGAGAAGCCAGTGAAAGTCTTGGGAGATGGTATGACGGGGGTCTAAAGGAAACAGCTCATGTGGGAGAAGTTAGACAACAAGCAGCAGAAAGGTTGAACAGCATAGAGAGCTGCGCTTTACCGAGCAAACTGAAACTCTGGTGCTTTCAGATTGGTCTACTGCCAAGGCTGCTGTGGTCACTGACTGTACGAGGATTCTTTGACAACAGTTGAGCAGATGGAAGCTTTAATTAGTTCAGAGTAAGGAAATGGTTAGGAGTTCCACGCTGCCTCAACAGAGTGGGACTTTATGTAGAGGAATACTGCAGCTACCAGACTTTGCTCTAACCAAGGAGTTTAAGTGCGCCATGGTCCGACTGGAAATGACATTAGTAGATTCACCTAACAAATGCATAAGGGAGGCAGCACCTTCTTTATTTTTTAACCGTTTTGCTAATTACAGTGAAATAAAATAATTGTCATTGGTAACATTCATCCTTTTTCCTAAGCACAGTTTCATCACTCTAAGTACCACACTGTCACCCAGTCTCTGACCAGCTGGACAAGTTTCATCTTTCATCATGTATTTTGTCAGTGACACCATGCTTTTGTTGGAAACAACTGCTTGTCCAAGTAATGCTTTATGTTTAGCTTGAAGCAAGCTATGCAGTTTTCAATGAAGTTGTTACATTTTATATGCCAAGGCAAATATAGCTGCAGTTGCTCTTAAATCAAAAGGCAAAAATCTCAATCTCTCGAAAAAATTCTTGTAATAGTAATATTATAAAACAGCAGATTATATGTGTTCACATAGACAGCCAGACAGAAGTTCTCCAAGGAACTGATAGGATTACAATAGATATTTGGATAACATATCTAGACTTCAAGAGCAATATTCCATTCAAATACATACTGCTGTATGCTGTGGAGGCAGAGATAACAAACTGGCTTGTATACATATAAAAAACTGTGTATTGTAGGTCATATTAATAATAAAAAGGGCCATGTATTTGCAACTCACCTTTGAACCGCCGATAAATGCGGACGTTTTCATGGCTTCTGCACAACAGTCATAAACGTTGGGGTAATGGATTTTCTCATAAGTTTTTTCTCTGCCCAAGATCGGGGACTTTTGAGCATTTAAAAGTGCATACTCCCTATGAAAGAAAGGAAAATAAAACAAAAAACACAGAATTGGTTAACTGAGATAAATGTGAATCAAATCGCACTTCTTGCAGTATATTTGTGTCTTCAACCCCACAGAACATAAGGCATGTGAACAAGCCCCTATGTTGTTATTGTGAATATTCATTTTTATTACTTTTATCATTATGGCAACATCTCTCAAACATAATGACTGTAAAAGCGATTAGATTCTTAAACCCTGATATATACCCAAACACCTCTATAATTCCGTGCTATGATAAGTAGTGTGTACTGTATCTCTTACTGTATAAGAGATCTCATTACATGCAGTTTGGGTGAGAGGCAGTTTCTGGCTGCTCAAACTGCATGAAATGACATCTTATAACAATAAGCTACACCCTACACACAACACACTCACTTTTTTTAAAATCACACAAATGAGGACTGTACTCAGGAATAGCTTTAAAAGAGTGAAAATATTTCTATTCTTGTATTAACATTTACCCTCCCCTCCCCATCATGAAATGGTTCAGTCCAAAATAAACTTCACTGGGCAACCTGTCAAGCAAATCCCCATGGTTCAGAAGTCCCTGAATATTGTGTGTAGGCCTACAGGTGCTGTGTCGTGGTTAGACTATTTATTAAAAACAAAGATGCAGCCAGAGAAACATGTGTTTTGAAAAGTTTGTAGGGATTTAGGTAATATTTTTTTGGAAAAACCAGTGTCAACTTTATTAATTTAAAAGAAAGAGTGAAGTTAATAGGATGATTCGTCTTATAAAAAGCTACTAGGTATGTGTTTTTTTGGTTTTGTTTTCATTTTTGAACACTGAAATTAGGTGTGGTGTTCCATTCAAGGGATGACATCTGTACACAGGTTAAGATATACTGGAATTTTGGTAAATACTTCACTATTATTGGTGTTGATGTTTTATATGTGATTTATAATATTTAATCCACTAGAGGCAGTGTATTGCCTGTGCAAAAGGTATGTTTGAGAACCTTTGTGGGGGCACCGTGGTAGTTGAAACACCTTAAACAAAAATGATATGCAAAGTGATTCATAACAACAAGAAGTGTTACATTACTATAACTGATATTTCAGATGCATTCACAGTGTAATACTAATTAGATTCCACCTACTTACAGTAGAGCAAAAATGTTTTAGCAAACATTGCTTTTCTTGATTTTTTTTTTTTTTTTTAATTAGGTTAAGTCTTTTAGGAATTTGAATTAACACCACACATGATTAAATCCCCAAAATGTTTTAATTAAATAAAAGACTACACATTTTAAACATTAAGAAAATTCTAAAACATACAGCTAATTCTAAACAAAATTCTAAAATATACTACCAAAAGTCCAGATGGGCCTGTACAAATACAACTAAAGCAACCATATTTCTGCATCAGAATTGGTTTACAGATGCTGCAAAATATTAAGTAATCTTGTACACTTAATTTCAAGATCCAAGGAAGTAAATGGAACATTTTGCCAATCTATTGCATTCCTAAATAGCACAATGTAGATCGCAGATTGTGGTCTCTATTTAACAAACTATACAATGCCTTATTTTCTTAATTCTACAGTTCTAGGCAACAAAGGAGAAAAACAATGTATACTAATCTCCTGAGTAAAAGTGGATGGTATCTATAAATTAATGGGAATAGAGTTCATAAATCTTAGGCCAAAGGTTTATGTACAATTCCCCAAGAAAGCAGCTTACTATTTTTCTAAACTGCATCTCTTCACCAGATGGATTTAGCCAAGCAAATTCTAATTAAACAGATCATTGCCTTTTTTTATCCTTCGAAATTAAATTCACAGAAAATACTGTTCTCAAAACAAGACGTGACTAGAAGTCAAATACCTGCATACTACTAATTAAAAAAAAAAAAAAAAAAAGATGAATATTTAAATGCATATTAATATGGTACAATAAAAGCAGGCAGGCAAATTACCTTTGAATTCGAAGTTCTTTGGGGTCAAAGTGCATTGGTATGTCTCCTTCAGAATCGTCCCACCGTTTCTCCCTTTTAGCAATGCGTTTCTCTTCACGACGAAACTGTTTCATTAGCTGCTTCTCTTGTTCAGATTGAATTGTGACTTGACAGCCATAAATAGGTACGCTGCTCTCTCCTGATGCTTTTCGAGATGCATCTGTAGCAAGAAGCAAGACAATGAAAAACAAACCCATTATAAGCATTAACAAAACAACTGAAACACTACCTTCTGGTAGTCCACATGTATATACTGCCTCCTTTGATACTGAAGCATTTTCACAAACAATACAAAACAAGCTGAAGTAATGACTGTTTTAACATACCAGCTTTATTGACCTAATCCAGTCAGATTCATTATTTTACACCTCCATATCACTTTTAAAAATTGCTGCACTTCTAAGAGAACAAACAAGTGGTTCAGGATATCGTTACAGAAGAAAATGTTGACTTTAAAAAACACAGCAAAAATGAGTGTCACATAAATGCAGATTCAAACAGGGTTAGCATACAACTATTGTCTCATTTTCATAGATTACCCTGACAGAGGTTCAGTAACACTAACTGAATATTCTGAACAGGCTGTAGGGTTTAAAACACAATGCAATACTTTCCATAGCTTTCTGCTTTGTTGTACATATTTCTGCAATATCTTTTTCAACATTATTGCAATTGCTTTGATATTTTTATTAATATATCCCTGGTAAATGTCACTATTTATTTTCATTTTAGATATGTTATGCATCACAGAGGCTGGCACAGGTTTATGAATATGCATGACTTGTCTCATATAATGGCAATAAAGAAATACATTATTTTGGTGGGTTACAGTGGAATAAGAACCAGTAATAAAACCTCAACAATACTCTATACTCAATTTTACAAGTTTAACACGTATGAACTCTAAAGAAGTGGTCAAATGTTTAATAATATGCTAGACATATAACTGATCACGTAAAAAATGTCACCAAATACACATTTTTTTAATGCATTCATTTTAGTAATTTATCATCAGTAGTCCGTCGTGTATGAGACTGCTCTAGACTGGGCAATAGGAGACGTTCTAAAAAATTAAGTGATATGTACCTTAACCAAGGGATGCATTGTCAAATGTTATCAGTTTAAATATCTACACCAATTGCAACACCGCACAATTCATGTTTTTGGGGACTGTTCTATTTAGTTGGAATTTTAGCTGCAAAGGTACTAGAATGCAGTTGGAAAACCCTTGTGAACATCAAACAAACGCACAAATGATACCTGCAAAAACACTGTGCATAGTATACATTCCGAGTTCACTTTGGTGTTATAATATCAGCAGTGCATTTATTGTCTGAGCACTGTGAATCAAAAAAAGTAAAGTAACTACATTAAAAATGTAGAGATCGTGTTGCAGTGAATAAATTGTACAGCTTGTCCCAGTCCCCCAGTGAGTGGCAACCCCTGTGTGCTGCTGGGACGTTCAATAACTCATGAGATGATGCGCTATGCAATTTTTTCCACTTGACAAAAGTCAATTTATAAAAAAAAAATAAAGGAAGCAAGGACATGTACAATAGGTCAGGCTCAGAGACTAACGTGCACAGCTACTGGTACTGTACAAATAACAATCAAAGCCGTTTGCAAACAATGCAAGGCAGTTTTACTACATGCTTTTTTGAAAATATAGGGCATTTAGAGGGACAGTTAGGGTCAATCTTCATTTTCAGTATCTTATTATTATTACCCCCCATTGCATTTGTGATCATTTTTTTTTTTCCCCACAATCTACAAACTTGAGTAAAGAGGAATGGGTTAACAATACAGCAATCACTTTGGGCATCTTTTTGTCTCCATGGGCAACCAAAGCAATACCTTTTCTGAACCAAGAAGAAGCATGCATTGACAGGATGGTTTCTAAACTCTAATCACAATGATACCAATACTGCAGAAAGTCAACCAGTTCTACACTAAAGCAGAAGGGTGCTGCATTGGACAATCTTGGCTTGTAACATGAATTTCAGCAAGCCATTCTATAACCAATAACACTGGAACTAGGTATTATCGCTCAGAATCCAGATCTCTTTTCTCAACCTCTATTCTCTTCAAAATAAAATAAACTGACAGGACAGGACTGAACCAGTATGCAAAGTAAATCTAAAACCAGAATACAGGAGATAACTTTTATATTTTATAACCAAACCAAGTTGCTCTTAATATCCCGGTTCCAGTAGGATCTGGTTACCATCATCCACAACTAGTAAACACTCAACATTTTTAGTGGGAACTGGAAATTAAAGCTCAGTTTAGTACCAAAGTTACCTCATGTATTCTTCTCGTTTAAATTCCATTGCAAAAGATGTGTGAATTTATTATGTTTCTTTTAGTATCTGGGTACCCACTTCCTCAGGAATCGGTTTGCACATCACAAGTTCAATTATGATTTTAGAAATGTCGGCTAATGATTTAACAACCTCCAGTCAATTAACTCTTGGAATTTGCACTCAGGTTTTTCATTAGGTCTTAGCAACAAATTGAAATCCCCAAAGGTACAGTCATTTTCAGGATTTTCACTATCTGCACAAATGCATTATCAAAATAAATTCTACTGCTAGCACATTACATTATACAAGAGAGAACTCTGAAACCTTACAATATTGGTTAACAATTTAAAAAACTGCATTTCTATTCAATGTTCATTATATCTTTTAGAAACAGTGTTGCATCCACAACTTCTGCACTCAGGCTGGCCAGCTTCTTCGTAACTATGTTACCGGCTGCTGAAAATATCCTCCCTTGCAAGATAGTACAGTGTTGGAAAACGAGGCAATGTTGCTTCCACCATAAGAGCGGGTCTTCTGTGATAGTTTGGGTTTTTATAAAAAACAATTATTCAGATCGATAGTCCATGGAGGTCATTCCCCAAACTGATGTTTTGCTTTCTTTGGGACATGGGTGTTTTCAAATGAGGTCAGCGCATCGGTATCGCAGACAGAAACCCATCCTGATTCAGACTCTCCTCCCAAATCCAGCTAGAGCAGTATTTGGCAGTTCTGGGTTGCGTGCACATCCTAATCTGAACACCATTTCTCTCCTGACTTCTTGTTTTTGCACAACAGAAAGAAACTTTTTTTCGGGGATCTGTTAACACTTGTACAGAATTTGGATTTAAAAAGTTTAAGAAATGATTCTCCATGTCACTTATGATAAAAGTTTTTGTTTGTCTAACAGCAGTTGAATCACTCATTGCTGGTTTGATTTTTCTCAAGCAAGTTTGTAATGACAGGTAGCACTGCTGAAAGGTTAAGACTACATTCACTGCTGAGATACCATGTAGAGTTCTTCATTGAGGACAATACTTTAAGCAGCTCATTTAAAATAACTTAAAATACCCCATTGCTCTAGATTGAGTTCATGGTAGCAATGAGCTTCTTTTCTGACATTCAATACTGCAGATAACAGCTATCTGTGTTAGGAAAGCCACTCCATCGTATAGTAGGTTGCATTCCACCTCGTTGGTACGTCTTGCATAAACACTGCTTTGCAGAGACCAAACTGATCTCGGCTCCAGTGTAGTTTAGCCTGTGCTGTAGAGCTCATTTTAAAGTGGCCAAGTAGCTGTCAGGCACACAAATACAGTCAATCTCCTTTACCGCTAGACCAATGCAAACTGAAAGATGTAAAACTGTGCCCCCCCACACCACACAGCAGTTAAGGCCATTTTTTTCCATAGCATTTTGTAGATCTATTTTTTTTTTTTTTAAATCCCACACATCTGGCTGAGCCCTTTTTCCACTTAGCGTTATTGAAGCTGTAGTGCCACTCCTGGTAATGTGGTGAATAGACAGAAGACAGAACATGTTGTGATGATGATTTCTGTTTTCTTTCAATGATGTAATTTCTGGCAAACGCCAACATTACATTTTTTACCTTTCATTACACAGATGAAGCATTACTACTTAGCCTAGTTTAGTAACTCGAGCACAGTCTGTCAAGGTGACACAGTGTATCGGTGCAGTGCAGTTAAATGAAACGCATTTCTCATTTATGTCAACTGTCATTTCTGACCTACACAGACAATTTATTTGTGTGTTTGGATACATGTAAATAAATGTTTTTAGCAGACTGAAGCAGATTCTCTTACAGTATTTTCCTGCATTTTGCTTCATCCATTCTTCCTTCAATTATAACAAGATGCCCAGTCCCTGCTGATGAGAAGCATCCCCACAGAATGATGCTGCCACCACCATACTTCACTGTAGGGATGGTGTGTCTTGAGGCATGGGCAGTGTTAGGTTTGCACCACATATAGCGCTTTGAGTTTTGGCCAAAAAGCTCCATCTTGGTCTCATCTGACCACAAAACCTTTTCCCACATCGCAGCTGTGTCACTCTCATGCTTTCTGGCAAACTCCAGACGTGCTTTCAGATGGTACTTTTTGAGTAACGGCTTCTTTCTTGCCACCCTCCCATACAGGCCAGTGTTATGCAGAGCTCTTGATATGGTTGACTGGTGCACCATTACTCCACTCCCAGCCACTGAACTCTGTAGCTCCTTCAAAGTGATTGTTGGCCTCTCTGTTGCTTCTCTCACAAGTCTCCTTCTTGTTTGAGCGTTGAGTTTTGAGGGACAGCCTTTTCTTGGCAGTGCCTGGGGGGAAGCTTCCACTTCCTGATTATTGATCCAACTGGGATATCCAAACACTTGGATATTATTTTGTACCCTTTCCCTAATCTATGCATTTGTATTACTTTATCTAACTTCTGTAGAATGCTCTTTGGTCTTCATTTTCCTTCAGATTCACAGCCTTACCAATGACCCTTCAACAGTGGGGTTGTTATCCAGAAAATGTGACAGCAACTTTAATGGTTCACAGGAGGAGGCCAATGGTTAGGTCATTCTGTCCTCGTTAGGGCAATTTCTTTCATCGGTGCAAACTGGGAGCTTCCACAGCACAGGGGTTGAATACTTATGCAAGCAAGATATTTCAGTTTTTTATTTTTCTTAAAAATATTTCCCAACATAAAACCAATGTCACCTTACAATAATTGATTTTGAATTTAAGTGTTTTAAAATAAAATATCGAACAGAACGAAATTTCAATGTAACATTTGTAATTCAGTAATGAGAATTGGTCAGGGGTCTGAATACTTTTGCAAGCACAGAGAGAGAGAGAGAGAGAGAGAGAGAGAGAGAGAGAGAGAGAGAGAGACGCTGCTGTCAATGATGAAACCTGTACATTGTTTTCCCTACCCCAGCTCAAATAAATGCAGCACTCTGGTATAACAGAACGACTGATTGATAGGAAAAAAGAACGATAGAATAACTTAATACCACTTAATTTACCAAAATGAAAACAACTTATTATGGATGCGGGAAAAACACATTTACAATACACTATGCAGCGTCAACCTAGAAATCTGTCGGTGAACTTCATTTTTTTTATTCCATTATGAACCTACACAAAGGAATTATACATAAATATAATATGTTTTTGTGTAAAAGAGAAAAGATAAAAAATCAAATGAACTGGTAAATGCATCTTTGTATTACAGACTTAATAAAAGTGCAAATGCAATGAAAGTGAAATACAAACAATCCTCTTTATACTGCCAGGTAAGGGTAACTGGCAAAAACAGGCAATAAGCAAGGGTGGCGTTATATTGAGGCTCAAAAAAAAAAAAAAAAAAAAAAAAAACCACATACAACTGTGTTTGCAATAAATTCAAACTTTTTTTTTTTTTTAGTTATTCAATTACAGTATATCCAGGCCATTTTAATAAAACAATCATTTTCTTTAAACTACAGTACTAGTTTTTAACATAATGGGTCTACTAGTGACGTTTTATCATCCTTTTCCCATCTGTATGAAACACACATGATTACTTTTGAGGAACAGTTTCTACTAACATAACAGATACAAAAAAATAAAAAAAAAAAAAAAAAAAAAAAAAAAAAAAAAATAACACACACATTTCAGTCATGGCTTCTATTAAAGTGAAAAACAATGTCCACAAACTTTAAATAGAAGCTTATCTATAAACTTCAGGTACATTCAAACAGTATTCCAATTCTAAAAGAAAAGAAGATAGTGAAAGTTGAAAAAGGCATGCAAATAGAATAATCCAGCTAGAAAAAGTAAATCAAAATCATTTTTTTAATATTTTTATTTTTTATTATTTGTGAATTTTTCCTGAGGAATATCAGACAAAGTCCATTAGGTAAACTGTTCCCCCACTACAACCAATTGCTTTCTTTATGTTACGTTTTCAGGGCACTTTTTTAATGGGTATCTTTTTGGTTTTTGCTGTTCTACTTTTTTTTTTAGCCTTCGCCAATTTTTTACCCCGGTTCTCTCACCAATTTAGCATGCCCAATTATTATCTGTATCCTCGGCTCACCGCTCGCAACCCCTCTGCCGACTCGGGAAACGGCGGCTGGAGCATGCGTCCTCCGCAATATACAGTCTTTCTACATATACACACAAATCCATATCTATATATCATTTTTAGGAGCACTAGTTATAACTGCACCTTAAAAAATAAACTTGAATATAAAAAATAAATAAATAAATAAAGAATGTACTCAGTAGGAATACATTTTTCCAGCAAATCTGTAGTTTCTAAAGACAAATACAGGAACGATTATGTATTGGCAGAAGGAGACATTCAATAAAACTTAAGTTTAAAATCGTATTGTTTTTTTTTTCTTTTCATACAATGAACATAGAGTGACTTCAGAAGCGCAATAACCCATGCCAGGGTGTGTGGTAAGACATATCTTATTGCTCATCTGGGTGGTTGAATAACACCCTGGAGTGGGTTATTGCTTATATAAATTGAGGATTCCCTTATGAAGTATTTAGATCATTAAAATATATACTAGTGCACTACAGAAATGTGGCACAAGTCATTCCATCTCAAGTGAGCCAAAACCCAGAGAAGCGAGTGCTGGCGCTATTGTTTCCATGTTTCAGCTCTCTCAATGGTTTGTGAGATACACACTCCAGTTAGGGGGATTTACCCTTTCCCTTTGTTAATGTGTCTCTTGAACAATCTGCGCTAGAGCCATGGAGCAGTGAATTTCTGATTCAACTTGACATCAATGCAATGTTGCCCTTGTGGTAAAACTCGAAACAAAACTGTGAATTAGGTAGTTTTAGTCCCCAGCTACAGCCAAATAATGAATGGGAAATAATGAATAAGGAAATGGTTTGTTGCCATGTTCCCTACTAAATGTTAACTGGAGTGGAAAGGTGGAAACGTCTCATTTTGTTCCATGTTGACCTAATCTCTCTCCCAGCAGGAAACATGACATTGCCAAATTAGAAATACATCCTACCTTGTGTTACTCTTTCAGAAAGAGATTTATTATTATTAATATTATTATTTTATTATTATTTTTATTTTATTTATTTATTTTTTTTTAAACTCAGGCTGCCATTAAAAATGCTTTTTATAATCTACATTTTCCTAACTCATACATTTTGTATAGTATGATGCACCTCTGGTAAAGTACCCCATCAAAAACACTATAGTATACTAATGAACCTTAAAATCAGAGCATTCATGATGCATGGTTGTTAGAGAAAGCACTAAAATAAATACATCAATAAATAACCTACAGTATCATATATGATGTACACATCGTGTAACAAAACATTATATTATATTTAGATAGATAGATAGACATACATATATATAGTTAGATATAATTAAATAGTATTTTTTAAAAGCCTAGACTTGATTTCAAAGTAAACCTTAAATCCTTTTCAGAGCAGCTGTAATGTAAACAGAAACATGAAGGCAAGAAGAGCAATAGCACATGAATGATCTCACTGGGGTTACCCTTGACTTCTTTTTATACCGCTTTACTTACCTTCCAAATAAGAAAAAACACACTGAAAATGTAATTTCCACTTATAAAAAACATGGCTATACAATGCACTAGATTACAAAAATGATGCTCTCGGCACCAAACCATAACAAAAAACACTTGTCTTATATCATGTTATAATTGCCCCCATATTCTAATGGAATGTTCCTTTTGATATCATTGTTATTGTTTCTATTAAGATAGCAATCGTGTATGACCGTGTGCTAAAGGCATCTTTCAGGGCTCCTTGGAAATGAGACAGAAATCTCAGTAGGTAAATCTATAAGTAAATTGAATTGAACCTAATAGACCAGATTGTGTTAATGGTCTCTTAACATATTTAGCTATTAAGGTCCAAGGCAGTATCTATTCACTTATTTTTCTCTTTAACATTGGCACTTGCTGAGCTAAAACTACTATTTCTGAAATGGGAAAGTTGACTGGCTTGCCTATACAAATTATTACAAGGTTTTTATGCACAGGCATAAAAGATGCAAAAAGAAAGAAATAAATATGCAAAGTTTACCTTGAAGATAGTTCAACTTCATGTCTGACACTGTGGCCAGAGAGGATTCCACAATACTGGATCTCTGCTGCAGCAGCTTCTCTATTAGTTCAAAGCCTTCTGGACCAAGCAGCTCAAATAGCTGAAAAAGAAGCAAGAAGTTATTTCTTGACCTATTGAAATATGTTCAACAGGAGAAATCCCATTGAGATCTAATGATCAATACAGTACCAGTCAAAAGTTTGAGTACACCTGCTTGAAACCAGGTTTTTCATGATTATCTATGCTTTTAACTGTATAAACTTGTCAATAAACACTTAATATTTCATTATGATACGTGTCCTTATATACATTACTCATCAAAAATGAATTGCATTCAAAAATTTAATTTTTAAATGAAAATGTAAATCTTGTCAATTTCAATGAAATGGTCACCCAAAGAAAGGGGATTTCAGTCTGAAGCCCAAGTCAGTTAAAAGTCTGAAATGTGTATAACACGGTGTTAGAACACTGGCCCAAGTATAACTAGCATGTTACCTAATTAACCTTTTGTCAACAATTACTGTTAACAGGTGAGGGTCCTTGATTACTATAAATATAGGTAGCATAGGCACAAGTTTATCATTCCTGAATGTAAGGGAGCAGAAAATGGCAAAATACGCTCAGTTAAGTAAAGAAAAAAGACAAACAAATCGCAAGAACTTTGCAAGTGTCTGTAACTGCTGTGGCCAAGACCATCAAACGATTTGAAGAAACTGGCACTCATGAGGACCGAACAAGGTCAGGCAGGCCAAGGGTGACCTCAGAATCAGAGAACAGGTTCATTCAAGTCAAGCGAAACCGGCGATTAAATGCCCCTGAAATACAAGCTCAGCTAAATGCTACTAGAGGTACAGATGTTTCAACATCAACTGTTCATTGGAGATTGCATGAAGCTGGCCTAACTGCAAGAATTTATGCAAAGAAACCATGGTTAAGAGTGCAGAGTAAGAGGAAGAGACTTGCCTGGGCCAAAAAATACAGAAACTGGACGTCTGAGGAGTGGAAGTCGGTCTTATGGACCAATAAGTCAAAATTGGAAATATTTGGGTCCAACCACCAAGTATTTGTAAGATGCGGAAAGGGTGAGCGCATGAGTTCTGCATGTGTGGTTCCCACTGTCAAGCATGGAGGAGGCAGTGTCATGGTCTGTGGTTGGTTTGCTGGTGACAGAGTTGGTGATCTTTACCAAGTCCATGGCAAGCTCAACCAGCATGGCTATCATAGCATACTTCAGAGGCATGCCATTCCATCAGTTGGGCAGTCCTTCATTCTTCAGCAAGATAAAGACCCAAAACACACCTCAAAGTTGTGTAATAACTATCTGGCAAAGAAGGAAAGTGAACAGAGAAAGAGAACAACTCAATCTAATGACCTCACGTGCCCAGTCTCCAGACCTCAATTCCACAGAACTTGTATGGGACGAACTGGACAGAAGAGTCAAAGCAATGCTACCCACAAGTGCCCTACATCTCTGGGAATTGCTACAGAAGAAAAGGGAAGACATGTCGGGTAATTTCCTGCTGAATGCCTCATGTTTGTGAGGCTGTTATTAAGGCAAAGGGTGGCTATTTTGAGGAATCCCAGATTTAGAGACAATTTTCAATTTTCTTGAACATTACTTTGATACTCCTTATGTTTTGTATATTGTAACGTGTTTTCATTTTCAAGTATTTACAGAAATGTATAAGACGTAAAACATTGTCAATTATGAAAAAAAAACTAGTTTCCAGCAAGTGTACTCAAACTTTCGACTGGTACTGTAAACTGTGAGGGAAAACAACTGTATAATCTTTGCGAAAGCCTTCAAATACCACTGAAAACATGCATATGAGGCTCCAACTCTGGTACCAGGGCAATTATATCAATAGCTAAATAAAAGGCCATAGTGATAAAAGTGTTGCATATCTACATATTTGACATACGCCGTTACGCTAATGTTCAAAATGAACATTCCATTAGAATATGGGGGCAATTATAACAAGTTAAAACAGTGTGATGATAGGCAATTGCTTTATCTCCACTGGTAAAGCATCCCAATGAACAGGGCTTCTACAATTAAAATACATGTACATGTTTGCTTGCCCTCAGCAGCTTCAGGATCAATGGATTACCAGTTAAGTAATGTGGACAATTCTCACAAAAAAATACTTTCTTCAAACGGTTAACTGGAATTGAATGTGAATCTTTTGTGCATAGGTGCAAAATACAGGAAGCTATGTATGAAAAGGACTTGGGGGTAGTAGTGGGTGAATCTCTTAAGCCAACTAGATAAGTCAGATAAGTCAGACAGTGCTGAGAAGCTATAAAAAAGGCAAATATAATGTTAGGTTATAGAGCCAAGATAATTGAATTCAAATCTAGAGAAGTTATATTAAAATTATACAATGCACTTGTATGACCACACCTACAATATTGTGTACAGCTCTGGTCCCCTTATCAAAGACATTGAGGCATTGGAGAGACTACACAGGAGAACAACACAATTAATTCCGGGACTAAAGGGTACGCAGGGTTCTCAACAGGAATTTTTCAGTGTGTTGGTGGGAGGAGCGGGGGGCAGGACTGGGGTCGGGGAAGAGAAAGAAACTGAGATCCTCGCAAACCCCTGCAGGTGAGCCAGGACAAGGCATGCACATGCTTACACTTTGTGGAAGTAGTTCTCAGGAAAATATTCTGTATCTATGGTTGTCAGTAGATAAAATGCAGAGTCTGTGTCATAGGTTGACGCACTCCCTAACAATGCATGGATGGGAAACTACAGAGGGGAAACTACATTTTTGCCACAGTGTTATCGTTTCTGTCCAACTGAGAAAACTGTTTTTACCTTTCAAAACACTAAAATGGCCTATGATTATGTGGATATAATTAGCGCTGTTTTTATTCTTCTTTCAAAAATAGCATAAACAGTTTTTTTTTTTTTTTTTTTTTTTTTTTTTTTTTATATTATAACATGTATTTTTTTTGTTTTAATGCAATTACAGAATGCTGGAAAAATCACTCACACAATTGGAAAAGGTCCTAAGATTAAACTTTTTATTCCCCCTCTATTTGGGTAGCATCTTAACATTTGCCAACAACATATACTAATGACACAAGGATATTTAAACCAAGCCACCATAAAGGAATACAATCATTATTTCCAAAGTATATACAAATGTATCTAATGAAAAGTAATTATCTACAGTGAGGAATGCCTACTATGGGACTGAGATTTGTGCATCTTAGTTTGAAATAGGAATGCACCAAATCCAAGATTCGGTTTCGGATTCGGCCCGAAAACCTACTTTTTGAGCAGGGTTCAGATTCGGCCGAATACTTAGGATTTGGTGAACCGAATCCGAATCCTATATCCCCCCAGACACACATCCATTTTAATACATCCCTCCAGTGCGTGCAGCTCTTCTTTAAATAAAAGACACAAATCCGGCATCAAATGTAACTTTTGTATTTAATAAGAACACTTTGATGAAAAAAAAAGCATATAATCATAACACGTTTATTTGAAAGAGTATTTCACGTACTAGTGTTAGATGTTTACATGCACGTATTTCATATACAAAGTGGTAATACGTGCAGAAAAAATAATTAAAGGCAACCGCAGGACAAGTAATACTTTTTTTTTTCTTAAACCTGTATACATGTTTTGTTATGGTTTAAATGGTTTAAAAAATAAACAAATTAAAAGGCATTGGTTTGACCCATGGTCTGCACTACATGCCGCTGGTAGATTACAAAAATGATTAAACTTAGGCTAGGGAGTTATCTTAGTATGTTTTTATTCTCTATTAATTAAATTATATTCATTGAAAAAGGCAAGAGAGAACCAGATCGTTATTTTTTTTTTTATTGTTTTAGTTTAATATAATATAGCAAGCTAATGTTCCGATTGATGCTGGCTACAATATTTTTTTCATTAAAAATTTGTTGTTGTTGTTTGTTGAAATTAATCAGTTTTCATATTTTGTGGTGTACTACTCATTTAATCAAACTAAGTAGTGTACAAAGTTGCTTGTATCATTCATGACGTTTTTCAAATCAAGTAAGCTTATTTGTGCATAAAAAAATGACAATAGAGTTGCAGCCAGTGTCACCTTACTTAAAGGCACTCAAGCTGAAATCGTAAAGTAACTTAAAAGTAGGCTACAAACGTGGCAGCAGACTGTCTCTCTTTAGCAAGCACAAGAACTTGCAGACTTGATACAACTGTGTTGAGAACTTAAACATTTTATGAGATTTTTAACTAGAGGTACCGGGAACATGACTCTGCACACACAGAGGTTCCATTCGGTTATAAAAATACTATGCGTCCCTTGTTAGTAGCTGCCAGTCTGATTTTCATTCAACAGTTTCCTTCAGTTTTCTTGACAGTTTTTGTAGATTTGGTATTCAGCCAAATCTTTAGAGAAGCATTCAGTATTCGGCTGAATCCCAAAAACTTGGATTCGGTGCATCCCTAGTTTAAAAAAAACTTTTTTTTATATTAGCTAAGAAAGTATTTTTACAACTGTTAAACCAGTGTATGTGCTGTACAAAGGGCACCTGGATCTGAAGACGTCAGTAGAAAAGGTTTGTTACCAAATGTCAAATATGTGCGAAACATGAAAATAGAATTTCAGGTGCTGCTGTATCCAAAATGCCCCTTCAGACTCACTGTATATTACAGTGAAAACAAAATGGTCACTGAGCTGTCTGCAAACAAGTATTGGCACACTTCTAATAGCACCCAAAAATAAGGGGGAAAAATGTCACTCAATTCAAAAGTGAATCAAAATGCACCAGGTGAGACAATATAAAAAAAATATATAAAATCAAGAAAAGACTGAAAGAGTAAAAAAATACATTAATTGTAGGCATACAAAAATAAACCAAATTCAAATTACCACAGGAAAAACTATAGAACAGTGGCCCTCACTTACAATAATAGGAGGGACATCATTGGGTGCCACGGGGCTAAAATGACATTTAAAAAATCTATTTTTTTTAATGTTTCCTAAGTCACTGAATCTTTTCTCACATCGCTCCCTGCTTTGGTAAACCGGGGGATTTGCAAACTAGATTTAACAGCAAGTGAATGTATATAGAAAGGGGGGGGGGGGGGCATACGTTGTGTTCCCTAGGGGCCGCATGTGGCCCTGGGACCTATGAAGACCTAGGACATTAGGAACCCAAGGTTAAAGCCTGCTGCAGGGGATTTTAAATGACTACCTCACGTTTTAATGTTCCTTCCATTTTGTACTGTTAATCACAGTATGGAGGAAACAGTCAGCGCTGTACAGATGGTATGAATGGAGTTGTAAAGTGACCTTGGTTTCAGCTTTGTTAAATTGGCCCTGTGGATTAAGTACCTGTAAATAATGGATATAAGCCTGATCATCATTAATCTGAATCCCAGTACTAATACTTGGCAGTTTCTACTGGTGCTTTTTTATCTTCAGAAGAAAAGGTTCCACACACACATTTGTTTAAAGTATTTAGCAATTCAATGAGCACGCGCTTCTCTGACTCTCACTGTACCTGTGAAAATGCAGTAGACTAGTACACAGTGGCAAAGGCAGATTGTCAAACTCTTCAACTGATATATATATATGATAAAACCTAAAGTAACAAATACAGTAACACACACACACACACACACAATATATATACACACTAAAATAGAAACGAGAGAGGAGAGAGATAGATACACCTTGCTTGTCCAATATGAAAAATAAGGGTATGATGTTCTTGTGCATTGACTGTATACCAGTTCATCACTGCCTTTATTTAATTGTACCACAACACAATTGCTATCTATCAGTCTGTCCAGGACTACTGCAATTTACAAAGCAATTCAGTAATGCAGCCTAAATTGCAGTCTACTTTACCAGATGAGCCGCCTACAGAAGTTATTTCAAAAAGAAAAAAAAACATAACTAGTTTTTACATTGCTCGTATGTTCCAGTGAATAGTATTCAAAATGTTTATTTTCTTCCAGTAAAATAGCGGCAATTTGCACAATTCATTACGTATGTAAGTCGAGTAAAACATTCCTTCTCTGAGGGCATTTCATTTCCGGGCTTATGTTTCCATCGACACCGTGAATCACGACGGACCAATCAATCAGTTTCAAGCGATGTTGGTGATGAAGGCCAAACTCTACAGTCATAAGCCAGTATGTCAGTAACCATTCAGCTATAAAATTGAGTCATAAAATGGTGTTTTTTTTAGTTTTTTTTTTTTTTTTTTAACAAGCAACCTACTTTTTGTTAAGATCGTCTTTTTTACTTGAACTGAGTATATGTTATAGCACTGCAAAATGTCTTCTGCATGGACTTAGAAGATCGCATATATAATTAAATCAGGAAACAATATTCGGATTGCACAATTAATGAATAAGACTAGGGTTATACCAATATTCGATATTATCGTATATCGCGATATTGGAAAATGTGGACTTTTTTTATATATATTGTCAATATCGTCACAAGTACTAAAATAAACATAGCTAACAAAATGACACGTTATAAAACGTCCTTCATTCATACCATGCTGTGTTAAAACATTGTAGCGCCCCAGAGAACTTTGTGGTGGTTTAGAACAAGGCCGCTGTTATTTTCTTTCTTTTTTTATTTTTATTAACAATGCAATTTTACAAAAGAGGCAGTATTGAGATAACAACATACAATACATGTTAATACACACAATGTGTTCGGATAGAGCATTTTTTAAATTAACAGTATAAATCGAAAAAAAAAATGCAAAAAAAAGGTTTTGCTACTCAACCAAACTATGTTTGTTTTCAAGTTGGTCCTCGGAACAAACAAGATATCAGGTCTGCATGGAGCCGTTTTTTTGCGTGATACAAACAGAAACGTTTTTGCAAAGGATTTTACAAACAAAGCATGATCTGGACACATTATGTTCAAATATGTGGTAAGCTAAAAAGTTTTTTTTTTTTTATTTTATCATTCAAATGAGACTGTTAAACTTAATGCTTCACTATGGTAAAATATGAACGTGAAAAGGTGCCCGCCGCTAGGCATACGCAAACACGGTTGCCTATTAAAAAAAGAAAAAGAAAAAAAGAAACACACAGGACATGGTAGTGTTCACAGGAAAATCATTCTCAGTAAGAGACTAGATGTACAGTACACCCTGTTGGGGTCCAAGCCTTTGTTCATTTTATCAAAGGGTTCGTATAGCGAAAAGACAATCAAAATGAACGATAAACTGTTGAGTAAGTTAATGATGAGTTGAGATTGTAAATAAAATTAGAATTACATGTACCTTTTATCTCATGTATGCAGTATTCTGCCTATGTAATTCGTTAAATAATTAAAACAGAGTACAAAAAGCAAAAATCCCGAATTGAAGCTGAACTTTTATTCAAAATCAATCTTAACCCAACACGCAAGAGTCCCAGATTAACATTTTATTCCAAATCTATCCAACATGAAAAGTTTGACATGAGAGAAGTTATTCAGATCTTTTTTTTTTTTTTTAATCAATTTTGCTTTGCCACTTGGCTGCTGAACAAGCCAACAGTGCTTTTTGACAACCTATATTCATGACAGAGCTATGCCTGCGCTACTTCTTTTTTTCAAACTATCAATATAGTTTCCAGATTTGTTGCAACATAAGTTGATGTTCATTATAGACACATTCTTATTAAGACAAAAGAGTTGACTTCACTGTGACGTGGCATCACATGCGTACAGACCGAGACGCTGACTTCACTGTGACGTGGCATCACATGCGTACAGACCGAGACGCTGACTTCACTGTGACGTGGCATCACATGCGTACAGACCGAGACGCTGACTTCACTGTGACGTGGCATCACATGCGTACAGACCGAGACGCTGACTTCACTGTGACGTGGCATCACATGCGTACAGACCGAGACGCTGACTTCACTGTGACGTGGCATCACATGCGTACAGACCGAGACGCTGACTTCACTGTGACTTGGCATCACATGCGTACAGACCGAGACGCTGACTTCACTGTGACGTGGCATCACATGCGTACAGACCGAGACGCTGACTTCACTGTGACGTGGCATCACATGCGTACAGACCGAGACGCTGACTTGGCATCACATGCGTACAGACCGAGACGCTGACTTCACTGTGACTTGGCATCACATGCGTACAGACCGAGACGCTGACTTCACTGTGACGTGGCATCACATGCGTACAGACCGAGACGCTGACTTCACTGTGACGTGGCATCACATGCGTACAGACCGAGACGCTGACTTCACTGTGACGTGGCATCACATGCGTACAGACCGAGACGCTGACTTCACTGTGACGTGGCATCACATGCGTACAGACCGAGACGCTGACTTCACTGTGACGTGGCATCACATGCGTACAGACCGAGACGCTGACTTCACTGTGACGTGGCATCACATGCGTACAGACCGAGACGCTGACTTCACTGTGACGTGGCATCACATGCGTACAGACCGAGACGCTGACTTCACTGTGACGTGGCATCACATGCGTACAGACCGAGACGCTGACTTCACTGTGACGTGGCATCACATGCGTACAGACCGAGACGCTGACTTCACGACGGGGCATCACATGCGTACAGACCGAGACGCTGACTTCACTGTGACGTGGCATCACCTGCGTACAGACCGAGAGTGGCATCACATGCGTACAGACCGAGATGTTGACAGTGTGTGACCTTAACGCATTGAGCCTTCAGTCAATTCAGGGCCAAACTCTATATTTATTACACTAATACATGATCAAAGACAATCTGCCAATTGTTAACTAACAATTAACACATCGCTGTGGAACTATTGTCTCTGTTTATTCGCTTCTCTCTGCTTCACAACAACAACAAATACTCCCCGTTTTTAGACCCAGCGAGTCCCACCTCGTCCCACTTCACGGCCAATCACCAGCAGCTCCTGTGGTCCATGCCTGTTCTCCAAAGGCTGTTCGACCAATATGACACTTTGCCGCTCCTACTCCAAGTGTTCCTGCACTTCACAGACCTCACATAGTATATGTTACAATATTATCTTTTTATTATTATTATTATTATTATTTATTATTATTATTATTATTATTATTTGTGTTCCAGTGGCCAGGTTCGTTATACCCGAAGGTTTGTTTTAATGAAGGGCATTATAAGTACTGTATTTCAAAATGTTCAACAACTGACAGCTAGCTACAATGCAACCATGCTAAATTGGTTAAAATGAACATTAAATGGGCTTGTTTTAACATTGCTGTTCATTTGATTTTCCTTTCCGTTTGTTGAGGTGCTTCTATTTTATTCTATTTTTTTAGTGAGGGGACACATGGTTTTGACTTTTCGTATGTTTTTTGGTGCGCTGGCGGTGGGTATGTTGTCTTACGTTCTCAATCTATATGTGGCGTTGGGGCCTCAAAAATGACGATATTATCGAATATCAAAATATTTTTTATATTATCATCACGGCATGAAAATTACAATATTGGCACAACCTTAACTAAGACTGTTGATTATTTTATTTTTATGTGCTTTGTTTTGCTGAGTCAGTCTTTATTAAATGACAAATATCGCTATATGAGCTACAGGATATAGCTGTCTGATCTTTTGCTGCATAATCAGTTGCTGTAAAACTGGTCAAGTAACATTATTGCCAGTTTACACACAAAATGCTGATGCACCCACACACAAAAAAACACATACAAAGATGAATAAACATACTGTGATTATCTACCTATGTTTAAATAGGTACAGTACTTAAGATGACTAAAGACAAAGGTTGGTTATTTTTAGAAGACTGTTAATTCCCTTTTTAAAAAGGTCGAGTCAAATGGAAATGTATGTTCTAACATGTACAGTACGAATCTCTTCTCTCTGCTCCTCTGTTGATGTCACACTTTCCATGGCTTCCCAAAACAGTCATATTTTCTTTGTGTATTAGGCAAGGGCAACAGTGGAGGAGGGAGGGTATTTTCACACTAAATGGAATGCTATAAAGTATTTTATTTTTATTTTTATCTGGGACAGGGAATTTACGCTAGGGTATAGACGTGCTGATGTGGCACGGTCTACTGCACATCAAAAAAAAAAAAAAAAAAAGCAAAGCTAAAAGTGCTAAAAGGCATGGTGCCAACATAGATACACAGTATAAAAATGTAGGCATTGATGAATGGGTTAACACTGCATTTGCTTTCACTTTGAAACTTTTTCATCAGCTGTATAGTTGGTGATCGATGAGTGCCTCTCATGGTGACACGTTCTGGCAAAATTGAGCTACAACAGTATTACATTGAAGGTCTTAAATAGAGTGTATACAATCTATGTTAATAACTTTTACCCTTGTCCAGGGTATTTCATACACATTACTGTGATTTCTATAGTAAGTAGTCCTACTTTAATTTAATGCAAATTAAAGCTAGTAAGCCGTGTATTGCAGTGTTTTCAGGCAGACTGCAAGCACCAGCCAAAAAGGGAAGCTGCTCCAGATTTCCTATAGTAGCTCATGCTAACCTCCTAAGGAAGCAGTATGTTGGTTTGTGCTAATCTGTATCAATAAAACGAATAAGAAACATCCAAAACCATCTGTGTATGTCATTAGTTAAGTGATTTTCCATTTCAACATTACTCTTTTCATTTTAAAGTAGTTTCCATGTTTTTCCATTTCATATACCGGTAACTTGATATTTATGTATTGGACTTTTACTTTCAAGCTACGTTGTTCAAGTAAATGCCAGAACTAAAAAAATAAAAATAAAATGAAAGAAAAAACAAATACAACTTACTGTAGAAATAATTGCATGAATGTTTACAGAAAATTCAACAGAAACAAAACTTCTGAAAACTGTAAAATAAACAGTGTCCGTAATCGCAGTTCTCGCAAGCGCATTTTTAAAAATGTTATCTATTTATTTGTTTAATGTACTTGCGCATTCTCTGACTCGGTAGTTAACTAGAAACCGCGACATGGGAAAGTATGTATACTCACAATCTTGAAAACCTAAAATAAAATGTAAGGTCTGGCTGGTTCCATTAATTTTTTTAGAAACTTAAAATGTGTCTTGTTTTTGTTTATTTTTTTTTGTATAAAAGGCAAATTTACTACCAATTTATACTGCTTCTTACCTTGTCTTCAATTTAGAAATTGCTTCATATTTTTCTCCTCTGTCTCACTTGTATTGTGTATCTATATAATGTGACATTGTTTGTTTTTGTACCTGAAATATAATGTCACTGTTTCATTGGTGTACGGTTCTCAGGGTTCTCACCAGGAGCAGGGGGAGGGGCAGGAGCTGCGAAAAAAACAGGAGATCCTCACAACCCCCTGCAGGCATGTCAGCATATATAATATTCTACATCTATGGTTGTCAGTGGGTAGATGCAGAGTCTGCGTCATAGGATGACGTACTCCCTAGCAACGCATGGACGCCATTCCACAGAGGGGAAACTAGGTTTGCGCCATAGTGGACGTGTTAAATAAGTGAGCCGCTCAGAAAGCACACTAAGCAGATTTAAATGACTTAACGCTCTGCTCCATGAGAGCGCTGAGGGACATTTAAAAATGGAGAATAATAATTCTTGTTTGTGTTTCTTAGGTGATGGTAGATGAAAAAGCCCTGTGTGAAGTTACTGCCTCCTGCTGTACCGTAATGAGTTCGGCGCTCTGTTTGGATTGAACCTCATATCTGACTGTGTTTAATACCAACAATAATAATGAAAATTATGAATAAAATTAATACTACAAGCCTAACAATAATACATTAATAATTGTAAAACAGCTCTACATTTTCTAAAAATAAAATTAAATGATACAAATTCGAAAACAACCATTTTTACCGTCTTATTTAGCCAATTAATACATAACTTCATAATTCGAAGCCAGTTCATCGTTCTTGACAAACGTATCTGTCAATCCTGCCACTTTTTTCCTGCAGGTGGCCATTCCGTTAGCTCAGGAGTGCTCTGAGCGGCTCAGCAGGAGCAGAACTGAGCAAGTCATTAAGGTGACTCTTTTACTGAGCCGCTCTGAGCCGCTCACTTATTTAACGCACACAGTGTTATCATTTTTGTCCAACTGAAAAACCTGTTTTTACCTTTCAAAACATTAAGAATGGCCTACTGTTATGTGGTACACTTGGTGCTGTTTTTATTCTTTCAAAAATAGCATAAACATTAGGTTTTCTAAACTTTTTTTTTTTTTTTTAATTCATAGCTGTCTTTTTTTCAAAATGCCTACTACATAGTAGTAGTTTGTGCATGCGAGTTGTACTGTATTATTTGTAGCTAAAATAATAGGCTACTTATTGATTACTAAAAAAAAGCTATACTAATAATGTGCATCATTTCACATTTTAAATATTCTAATAAACTTTACTGTGATCATGTGATTGAATTTTGATTTTATTGTTGTTGTTCTGTTATATATGGTTGTTGCACCATTAAATGACATAACTTACACTTGATCACACATATGCTTGCAAGAATAAGTGGAAAACCCGTTTGTCACTGTTGTTCCATAGTTAAGGAATATACAACGCAAACGTTATTTCCACTTTTCGCAAGTAAAACTACATGTACTGTGTCCCACATTTTATATTTTAAAACCTATATGAAAATCTAAATCTCATATCTAAATATGAAAACTGAAGTCATACAAAAGGATTATAATAAAATTGTGTAACACTGGGTTATTTTTTTTTTTTTTTTTTTTTTTTTTTTTTTTTTTTAAACACAGTAGTGGCTGTACAATCCTACTAATATTATTGATCACATTAGTAAAATCTTGATTAACTAGAGCTGCGGTTAGTCAGGGAGGCATTAATATTAACATACACTAATATCACTGTCTACTGGCACAATTTTCCTTTACCGTTCTGTAGTGTAAATAAAACTGAGTCATTGTCAAAATAATGCCGATTATGCAGTGCATGAATATCTCAAACCTATTCAGAATTCTCAGGTGGGACTAAGTTTGGCATTTATTAAATGGGAATCAGAGTTATAGTGCAATTTAAATATAACATTTATGTGTATTGTGTATGCGTTTCCCCTTACTGAAACAGTATGTTTATAACTTGTTTATAATACTGTTAAGTGGCTATAGTTTTTCCTGTGTGGCTAAAAAATGTTAAGTTACTTTAGCCACAGTGGTTAACTAAATGAAAGTCTTGGAGGGAAAGTGGTTATGGTATAATAATAAATAACTGCAACAGTGTTGATTGTTACAGAGCTGTGTATCAGGGGCACACCCAGGATCTAGTCTCATCCATCAACAGAGGCGAATGTGCTAATAAAGTTCAATCTCGCCTCTGTGTCGCATACATTACACGCAGCAAACTAAAGTAAAAAACACGCTGTCACAACCAACTTATTGAAGAGTATGGAGCAAAGAAACAAGTATTTTAAGCAAACCAATTTCTCACATAAGGGAATTATCAACAATGTTTCACAGGATTTTACACACTGAAAACACAGCGTAGCGGCCTGATTACAGCGTCATTTTTCCAAGGTAACAACGTAACAGTCCGTTACGCTCAACAGCGCTTGCGAGAACCCTGCTGGCGAGGAAACCAAAGTGGTCTGTCTTTCTTTACCATTATTTAATCACGTTTGGTTTGTCTAAAATACAAATTATACCAAACCGAAAATTGTTTAAATGAAACTTTAAATGACAAATTTACTGTGTGATTCCTATTCAAATTCCAAAAATTTTTTTTGTTAATTTATTTTAAGAACATATTAGAAAAGTATCTGTGTATTTTCTTTTGAATTATTAGTTATGTTTTTACTTATTTGAATTTTGGGTCCAAATTAAAGGCACATAATTAGGCCCAAGTACATGCAGTTTTAGACCCCTGTACGAAACCCTGGTAAATTGTTTTGGGACTTTATTGTTGCCACCTGTGGGAACCAACTGGGGTGGACGTTTCTACAAAGACCCCTGCCTTACTTAGGATTTCCAAGCTCCTATTTAAATCAAATAAAAGTTCTGGAATTATTTGTTAATCTATTATTTACAACATGATACACTTTTCAATTCATTTTATACTGCAAGTTAAGTTGAAATAATTAAAGTGATTCCTGCAGTTCTAAGGACGTCAATAAGAATCTTCCCACAAGACTGATGTGACAAGGTCTCCACACGAAATTCCATTGAACGTTTACTCTTTGCATTTGGAAACGTTAAAGTTACCCGACCCACTTCGTAAACCCATTCCCTCTTGCAAATGTACATTTGGTTGGTTGTATGTGTGTGAGAAATATTTTGTAAAACTTAAATGACTGTCGGACCCAAATAACATCGTTTAAAAGAACCCCTAAATAAACAAATAACATTTTAACATCGCAAAGACTAAATAAATACAAAAAAACAAAACACCTACACATCAAAGTATATATTGAAATGTTTATATTTATGGTTGTAATTAAAATTGCTAGTGAAGATATAACTTTATACTATATACATATTGAATACATTTTTGGATAGTATAATATTTTTAAGATCGTGTGTTTCATTTAACAACAAAAAAAAACAGGAACCTGTGACTTTTTTTTTTTTTTTAAAGTAACTTTGTCCCAAATTATACAGTTTATAATTAATTAAAAAGAGCCAAACATCACCCACTTTACAGCACAAAAGCAAGTTGTGCTTACAATTGAAACAAAGTTGGAAATACTTTCACTTGAGATGCCTGGCCTACCTGTTTGAACTGTGTTTCAGGGGTCCTTTAATTTAGTGCAGTAGTTCCAACATACAAATAAAAACTGTACTAAACAAACGGCTGTTCAGTCCACAAGCTTACAGATCAATTTCAAGTGAAGAAAGCCTCTCCCCTATGGGAAGATTGGGGAATGGGGTCCAAGAGTCTGTGGTAATTGCAACGTTTTCTCCCTTTTGAAAGTTTTGTATGAACAGCTGCAGCACGATTTTCTTTAAGTTTTTCCAGCCTCGCTGTTATTGTTTTATGGGTCGGCACAATACTGGGATAATCTTACATTGATTTCAAAACTGCTGCATTCACGATTCACGCGCACTGTCCTCATCGGGGAGAACGTGATCACTTGGCCAAATCTAGAGCAAATGTTGTTAAGGATATTTACTTTTTATTGCCATCAGTAACTCCATCCACAGTAATTCTGAATGTTTTCATTTCAAACTGTGAAGCACTGAACTTGTGTTTTTGTGGTACTTCAATTTTCTTTGGCATAATTATATACACACCACGGTTTTCTCGTCCAGTTCCCCAAAATACTACCAAACTTGGCTTCCTTTGTTTAGAGATGCCATTTTAAATATAGGACCAACTCAGAAAAAAAAGCTGGTCACTAATGTTATTTAACCCCGCCGTGGAATTGATACCATACCACGCCTACTACAAGCATAAACACACACAGTGCACCAATGAAGCGCCAGATCAACAGAGAATAAAACCTGCCCCAATGTCAATCTTTCTGTTGCACCAATTAGAAAAGCTACTTGGAAGCAATTGCCAAACCCCTTCCTTTTTATAATATCCACCCTTACCATGGCACTAGAGCAGTCTCATACGCAACGGACTACTGATGATAAATTACTAACATTAATGTATAAAAAAACATGCGTTTGATGACATTTGTCACGACAGGTTATATGTCTAACATATTATTAAATATTTTACCACTTCTTTAGAGTTTATACGTTTAAACGTTTAAAATTTGCATCCCTACTCTATGTGTCCTCCTTTTAAGTTTCACTTAAGAAAAAAACAAAAACCACCAATTTCCAAACCAGACTCCTGGGTGCCCATAATAAAAGTCTACAAACTTCACATTTAAAAGCATGAAGTGTTCTTTCACTGTTCTGAACAGACATGCATTCTGATACTCATACATAACACATCATACATTTACTTTCACTTCCTCAAACAAAACGAGAACCTCTGGTTTCATTAACGTGCATCTTTTTATCATACAGGCAATCTGTGCTAGATTCACAACAAAACCAATGGACTAATGATCTCTTTGGAAATAAGTCACATTACATAACATTGAAAGCCATTCCAGGTTTCACTGTGAGATTTGTTAGGTTTCCTCTCCAGTTTGCCAGAGCAAACTGAGGCAAAATAAGTCTGGAATGGCTCTGAAATCTTATTTCCCTCACGGCAAAACCAGCTTACCTCATTTTGGAGTTCATCGTCACTCTTGGTAGAAGCCAGACTCTCAAACAGGGTTGTACACAGATCTTCAGCAGTGGTGGATTCCAATGTTCCCTGTAACACATACTTCTCAACCTCTCTCCTTAGAAAGGAATCGTCTATATTCCCAGAGGGTCTGGGACCATCTTTAGCAAAGGATCCATTTCTCAGGTGTTCCTGCTGATTGTTCATAAATTTATCATAGTCTAAACTGAATTCCTTAAGCCTTTTTTCATCATCATCATTTAATGGCAAATCCTCTAAATGGTCTAAGGCATACAAGTCAAAGGAGAATGTAATATTTTTGCCAAAAGGTACTTGGTCCTTTAAACAGTTAGCACTGTGAGTCTTTATAAAGGTTTCTAGCTGTGTTTCATCAAAGACAGATGTAACCCTGTTAACTGCACTGCAAGCAGCGCTGGCGGAGGATGATGGGAAAGGTCCAAACATCTGCCTGATGGTTCTAGTCTCTTCCTGACCAAGTTGGTCCTTGGCGTAAAACGTTGTGAAGAGAAAAACAGCTGCACTTTCAATCATATCCTTCCCAAACTCTGCCCCAACTGTTAAAAAAAAAAGGATATTATTAATGCAGTTGTGTCATTTATAAAATAACAAGAACATGCTTACTGTAAGCAGTTACTGAAAATGGGTTTCAATGAAGACTACCTTTGAAATGCAAATGTTACACAATAATATTGGTACCACAGGGGCTTGGTGGTGCAACGGGCCAATTTACTAGCCTTCACATTCAGAGGCCTAGGTTGAAATAAAATTAGATGAGATTATGAGATCATTGGTCTCAATCACCACACAATTCAGTACAAATGATATGTCTCTGCTGAAGAGCCCTGCCGTGAAACCAGTGCCATCTCCATAATCCTTCAAAGGAATGAAATTCCCAGTCAACAAAAATGGGAAAGAGAGAGTACTGACGAATTGTATTGACTGTTCTGATAATGTGTCCCAGGAACACAGGCCTTGATTTTAAAATAAAGGCAGTTTTATATTCAGGTATATCTTTTTTTTTTTAATGGTACAGAAGTAGCAGGAATCTACAATAATTGAACTACCCCTTCCTGTAATTAAGTTACCACCGATTAAAAAACCAAACAAAACCATCAATACTTAAATAATAATATTATTTACCTAGATTTAGAGTAAGATTTTCTTTTTTTTTTTTTTAAAGCTTGTAAAAACCATCAATACTTAAATAATAATATTATTTACCTAGATTTAGAGTAAGATTTTCTTTTTTTTTTTTTTTAAAGCTTGTATTTCCACTTGATTCATTATTAGCTAATTCCGCTACATTCATTAATACAAACTTGAATGACTGCTAACTGCACAATTACTATCTTTTATTGCTAAATTTGACAAAGCCTTTGGATGGGATAAGAAAACAGTACGACACTAATTTCCTGGAACCCTACCTTTTTTGTAATTTTTTTTTTTCTTTTTAGGAATACAGCTGTTTAAGACCAACTGTATCAAACAACACTAATGGAAGACAGATTTAATCATTGCACTTCTGGTTTATTATAAAACAAGGTTAATGTAGATATAGACTATACAGCCTTATACTCAATCCCTTCAATTTGAAGAGCAGTAGGAAGTGATAATTATGAATACCAAAGACTTTCAAGTTTTCTAAAGATATGAGACAAGTTTAAAGAATGAATCAAAAGTAATGAGATAAAACAACTGACATGTCTTTGGAAAGGCCTTGTGTAATATATCAGTGTAATTTGACGCCTTTGGATCAAGTGGAGATATTGATTATTCCGCATCTCATTACCATTTCTATCATTATTGAAAGACCAGAGAACACAGTAGGGGGCTGCCTTATTATATTTGTACATTCCCCAAAGATTTTGTTTTTGTCATATAAGTCTTTGGCGAATGTTATACACAAAATGGATGGGGAATTTAAACAAGCTGAACTTCAGTGAATGATGTCGTAGTAAGCTTATTACTCACGAATACAAGACCCAAACTATCTATTTTTTAGACCCCTGTGAATTCTATTCAGGTTTATTTTAACTCGAGGCAAATGTCATAACAAAAGGTTGTCTTAACAAGGTATATTTTCATAACAACAAACAATTATGCTGAATCTAAAGATTTATAATCACTAAAAAACATACAAATAATGACTGAGGCCTGATACTGTACTGTCGACTTTGCATACCACACCATACTCCACACTGTTAAGGGGAAAAAAGTTTTTATCAAGAAAAAAAAATTATATTAAAAACACAAAACTGAAAGATCATAATTGGATAAGTCTCCATCCCTGAGTTACTACTTGGTGGAAGCACATTTGACAGCAATTACAGCTGTGAGTCTGTTGGGATAGGTCTCTACCAACTTTGCACACCTAGATTTGGCAATATTTGACCATTCTTCTTTACAAAACTGTTCAAGCTCTGTCAAGTTCCTAGGGGAGCGTTGATGGACAGCAATCTTCAAGTCATGCCACAAATTTGATTGGATTTAGGTCGGGGCTCTGACTGGGCCACTCAAGGACATTTACCTTTTTGTTCCTTAGCCACTCCAGTGTAGCTTTGGCTATGTGCTTTGGGTCGTTGTCATGCTGAAAGGTGAACTGCCGTCCCAGTTTCAGCTTTCTTGCAGAGGGCAGCAGGTTTTCCTCAAGGACTTCTCTGTACTTTGCTCCATTCTTTTTCCCTTCTATCCTGACAAGTTCTCCAGTCGCTGCCGATGAGAAACATCCTCATAACAGGACGCTGCCACCACCATGCTTCACAGTAGGGATGGCGTTCTTTGGGTGATGTGCTGTGTTGGGTTTGCTCCAAACACAAATGCTTTGCATTTAGGCCAAAAAGTTCCATTTTAGTTTCGTCAGACCACAAAACTTTTTGTCACATGGCTACAGAATCTCCCAAGTGTTTTTTTGCATACTTCAAACGGGATTCAAGGTGGTCTTTCTTGATTAATGACTTCTTTCTTGCCACCCTACCATACAGGCCAGATTTGTGGAGTTCTTGGGATATTGTTATCACATGCACAGTTTGATCAGTCTTGGCCATAAAAGCCTGTAACTCTTGCAAAGTTGCCATTGGCCTCTTGGTAGCCTCTCTGATCAGTCTCCTTCTTGCTTGGTCATCCAGTTTGGAGGGACGGCCTGATCTAGGCAGGGTCTTGGTGATGCAATACACCTTCCACTTTTTAATAATAGTCTTGACAGTGCTCCAAGAGATATTCAAGGCCTTTGATATTTTTTTTTATACCAATCCCCTGATCTGTGTCTTTCACCAACTTTGTCCCGGAGTTCTTTTGAAAGCGCCTTGGTGCTCATGGTTGAGTCTTTGCTTTGAAATGCACTACCCAGCAGAGGGAACCTACAGGAACTGCTGAATTTATACCGAAATCATGTGAATCACTACAATTTAACAAAGGTGGAGGCCACTTGGTGTGTGATTTTGAAGGCGACTGGTTACACCTGGGCTAATTAACGATTGCTATTACAAGGGGGGTGGACACTTATCCAACCAAGTTATTTCAGTTTTTATTTTTAATACATTTTTTACAAATTTCTAGTATATTTTTTTTCACTTTGAAGTTGTGGGGTAGGATGTGTAAATAAATGATTTTTTTTTAAAAATCTTAATGCATTTTAATTCCAGGCTATAAGGTGAAAATTTTGAACGAGGTGTAGACTTTCTATAGACACTGTATATGATTTGTTTCAATCAGATTCATAACATTACTTTCCATTTATTCTTTATTTTATTGTACATAAAATACAATTTCAAAACAATAAACGAACTTGAAATATGGTACAGTATAACACCTATAAAACATTCAAACATCACTTATCCACAGCAATGCATGAAAAGTAAAATAATAATAAGTACTAATAGCCAGCATGTTCATGTTAAGCATTACATTTAAAGAACTATACAGAGCCTACAACTTGGAAAAAACTCCACCGATTTAAGCTGACGAAAAGTGATTGCAAACTAGACTAGCCAAGCCTATATATACAGGAAATTAAAAAAAGATGTGTATAGTACCTTACTGTATACACTGTGACTACAAAGTAGGATACAAGTCTTTGATAGAAGTCTGCACAGTATCTGGCCTGAGTGTTACATTTTCTTATTTTTTCCCCGCTGCCAAACCGTTGCAAATACGTACGAGCATAGCAACAGCACGCTAACAGAACACCTGGACTGCATTATGCAGTTAGCCAAAATAAAATGTACTGTACAGCCGACTTCGGGAACACACAGTTTCATGCAATTAAACGAATTATGCATTTAGACGATATGAATTTAACCAAATCATATAATCATGCATTAAAAAAACAGGACCAGCTGCAAGTTGTGCAATTAAGTGATTTATGCAATTATCAAATATGCAAATAACAGAAATCGACTGTATGGGATAATTATAGGATAGTTGATCCTAGACTACATTTATATAATAAGTAACGTCATACCTGCGACATGCAAACCATGGAGTAGGTATATGACAGCATGTATAAAATGTCGTACCTATTAGCCTGGAATAGAGTTTCCTGTGTATACCAAAAGTATGTATGTGTGTGTGTGTATATATATCATTTTTTAATTTGGTTTATTTTGTAAAGAGCAACTGTCGAGGGTTCTCATTGGTGGGTTGGGGAAAAAGAAAGTTTAATGGCAGGAGAACCAAAAGAAGAAGCAGCAAGTGCTAAAGTTTACATTCAGTGCGATTTTTGTTTTTAGTGAAAATGGAAACAGATTCTGATGCTTTTAACTTGTGATTAACAATGTCCTTAGCCAGTCTCCTCAGAATTTCATAAGGTCTTCTCCAAGTAAATTGAGTTATTGAAGGATTTTAGCAAGTTTCATCCCAGCTGGACAAGTGGTTCTACTGAAACTCGAAAATGACATACATAAAATCTGTGTGGGATAATAACCTTGGTTAGACAATACAATAGTGATGTTTTAGTACTGCTTACAAAAAAAAAAAAAACACTTAGATATGGTATCTAAGTGTTTTTTTGTTTTGTTTGTAAAACGTACTATGCTAAAATGTATTATTTTCTTTTTCTGGTTGTTTCTCAAACTTCCAATCTGTACGTGATGAATGGGCCTGTAAAAAGGCAGGTATAGTAGGTGTTCAAATCAATTAATCAGTAGTCCTCAGATATTATGAATTATGCATGTCGACTTTAAATTCCTTTTGCTTCAATGTACTGAATGACACCATTTCCCTTTTTTATCTAGAACCGGCAATTCTGTGGACCCATAGCCAGAACACTATCAGAGCTTACTGCTTGACGTATTGGATTCAGACAATAAACAGGTTTATAACAGAAAGCCGTCCGAGCCGTCATACTTATATTTAAGAAGCTGCAATATGTACACCATGGTCAGGCATTTTCATTTTATAATTTTATGCGGAAGACACTGAAAAGTACTAAAAAGAGATTATTGAATTCTAAATGACCTACAATCATATCAGGTCACAGTTCTATGTTGGGGGCGGAGGTAGTATTCACAACAAAAAGGCATTAGTACTGCTTATACATTAGAAGGACATTAGCTGACAAGTCTCAGACTCTATGTCCTACTTGGTGATTAATCTATGATATATATTTTACCACAGCAAAATACGATATTCACACTATTTATAAACACACGTTTATATGGGCTACATGTAAACTAACCAAATCTTAATTTTAAACTGGTATTGTCATTATAACTTTAAAAACTAAAATGAGGACATTCTAATATAAAATAACACTAAATGTATGACTATTATTGTGCAGTAACCACTCCTATCCACAGTGGTGGTAAGTAAAGTGTAGACAGACTTTAAAATGAAGATAAATGATGTATGTAAATACACTACAACAATATGCAAACCACTTAAATCACAGATTTGCATGATGGCTACTTAAAATAGATTACGAAAACCTAATTAAAACTGAAGTGCCATCAGCGAGCACAAATGAAACCAGAGAGAGCATGCAAACATTATTTGTATTGCTCAACACAGGCCAGTTTATAGACAGCATACTAATCTGCATATATTTAATAATTAAACATTTTCACTTTGTCCGTCAGTGAACAACTAGTAGCTACGCTTGCATGCACCATATCACATGGAAATGCCCAAAGCTACATAGGAACGTGCCTCAAAAAAAGTGCAATTTATTAACAGGATTTTTTTGTTTTTACTTTTTATATATGGAGCGCTTGTGTGTAAAGTCCCTGATGAACCTTCATGTACTTCTAAACCTTAGAAGATGCATTTACAAAATTGGGCGACACAAGCATGAATGCCTGTCATTTGGCTTTTAAGGAAATAAGGCAATTACCAATCTGTCTTGCTGCCTTTAACACAGCATGCAAGTCTTCATTCGCAGACGGTTGTTCCTTCTTGTCTAGATGTTCATTGACAAATTGGACAATCTTCTTCCACGTAAGGCCCGCCTTGGAAAACTCTTCTTGTCTTTTTAACCGTTTAGACTAGAAACAGAAGAGAAAATATAAATATTACATTTTTTTTTTTTTGTAAAGAGAAACACCTATGTCCCTGCATAGAAAACAGGATAGTTTATAAAGGCTTCATGGAATGCAAGAGGTACACAAATAAAGTCCTGTTCACACTTGCTTTTTTTATACCGGTATTGTTGCGGAACAGTATCAATCAGTCAATCAATCTTTATTTTATATAGCGCCTTTCATAGTGGAACATCATCACAAAGCGCTTTACAAGATGCAATAAACACAAGAAAATCCATAATACTTCAAATAGAGAAATGCATGACACATAATATACAGTGGAAAGTACATAATACACGATAGTAGCATAATACATAGTACACCGAATACAGCGGAAATTGAATAATACATGATAGTAGCATAATACATGAAATAGTACAACAAATACTGTGGAAAGAGCAGAATACATGATAGTAACAACACATGAAATAGTAGCAGCAGCTAATAACAGATATCAGGCTTAAGGAGCATGGAAAGCAAGAGAGAACAGCTACGGTCTGAGCATCACGAACCAAAGCTGGGAGAGAGTTCCAGAGAGTCGGAGCCATGATGCTAAATGAGCGTTGTCCGAGAGTGGTGCGCTTTTGCTTGGGGATAACAAGTAAGCCAGAGTCGGAGGACCTCAGCTTGCGAGCAGGGACATAGCGAGTCAGCAGGTTGAGGAGGTACTCGGGACCTGTGTGATGAAGGGCATTGTAGGTGAGCAGTTTTGAACATAATCCTGAACGTTACAATAGCCAGTGCAGCTGGGCAAGACGGGCGGTGATGTGATCATGTTTTTTACATCTGGTAAGGATCCTGGCAGCAGCATTCTGAACTAGCTGCAGTCGGTTTATGGTGCATGTCGGCAGACCACCATATAGAGTTGCAGTAGTTGAGTCGAGAGGAGACAAACGTATGACAAAGTATCTCCGTATCCAGGAGGGAAAGGTAGGGGCGGACTTGAGATGTTTCTAAGATGGTAGAAGGAAGATCTGACCACGGAGGAGATGTAGTCATCAAAGGAGAGGCTGCTGTCAAGAAATACACCAAGGCATCGCACTGTGGGGGAAGGCAGCAGCAGACAGTTTCTGAGGTTCAGGGCAGCTACGTTGAGATTCTTAAGTTGAGTTTTAGGTCCTACTAGAAGGTGTTCAGATTTGTTAGTGTTCAGTTCAAGAAAATTGGCAGACATCCAGGCTTCAATGTCTTGAATGCAGGCAGAGAGCCGGACCACAGCAGAGGGGCTACCAGGGTCGAGTTTTAAGTAGAGCCGAGTGTCATCAGCATAGGAGTGAAACATGAGGTTGTGTTAATGGATGAGGTGACCCAAGGGAAGCATGTAGATATTGAAGAGAAGGGGCCCAAGAACAGATCCTTGGGAGACACCACAAGTGAATGCGTTTGCAAAACCACTGCGTCCAGCATAAAAAACAGACTGAATGCGTCCGCATAGGTAAGAGGATATCCAGGAGAGACAAGTTCCAGAGATTCCAGCATACTTATGAAGGCGGTCAAGAAGAATACCATGATCTATGGTGTCAACAGCAGCTGTTAGGTCAAGAAGGACAAGCACAGAGGGAGCACCAGCATTAGCATTGAGCAGGAGATCAGTCACAATCCGGAGCAGAGCAGTTTCAGTACTGTGATGCGGCCAGAAACTAGACTGTAGAGATTCAAGAAGATTGTTGTATAGCAACGGCTGTTCACACCGGAGTAGTAATCGGTGTTGTACAAGTATAACTGTATTGTCTTGAAACTCGGGCAAGAGCACCTTCTGTACCGCTACAGATGTGATATGACTCGGAACAGATCAAGATTAACAACAGAATGAGGCATGCGCCCACTTACACCAAAGATATCCCATATACCAAGATTCTCAACTCCACCTTTACTTCCATCATGTTTTTTTAATGTAGTTTTTTTTTGTTTGTTTTTTATATTTATAGATAACATATTCACAGGTTACAGTAATAAATGATTGAAGTGAAATTCAAGAAAATGGTTAAACTCTAAAAATGGATGGCTAATACAAATAAATCTACTGTCTACTCTGTAAAACTGTGTGAAATATGGGTTTTCTGCATATGCACCATCTCTGGTATTGTCCTCTGAAAAGTGTATTTTTCCTATAGATTATGGTATGCCATCATTACCATGGGTTATGTTTTTCAGTAAGACACTGAGAAAGAGTAAGGGTAAAATAGACATCACAAATTTTTTTATATTTTTAAGCATCGATAAAATAAGCTCAAAGCAGCTCAATCATCCACCGCTGCATTGACTATCAATAGAAAAGCTCTCTAATTCCACAACCTTTTGCGCACTAAGTGACGGAGGTCCCCATAGAGAATCAGTGGAGTTGATTATCTTGATGTAATACAGAATATCTTTGATGTAAATGTGTCGATATAAACCAGGTTAAATGTGTACAGGTATATCACAACACTACCCATCTTGTACTGGTGTTGAAAAGTGAGTTAGGACAGAAAGTGATATAATATCTAAACCAAAACAAATTTTACCAATATCGTTCTGATACAAGTGTGAACAGGGCTTAAATCTAACCAAATTGCAAACACAGCAATTATCAGATTCAGTGTACCTGTACTCAACCTGTCGGCACAACTCTCACGCAAAATGCAGATACATAACACAAAGTATGTCAGTGACACAACTCCCCTGCCAGCTAATAACAGTAAATACTGCCTTTTTAAATGATTTTTTTTTTTTTTAAAACATCAAAACTACAAAGTGCAAAGTGATAGAGCAAGAGTCTACTGGAAGCCAGAATAGTATAACAGTATTTCATGCCAGATTTCAAAATGTAAAGCGTGTACATTTTTTCAGTTTTTCGTTAAGCATATGGTAAACTACAAAGCGGTATGTAATTCAAAATGTTAACGTAACATTATTCAGCAGGTTTCATTCTACTTTATGAAGCAAAATGAGCTAATTCTGCAGGGTGATGCAAAACTTTTGACCATTGCTGAACAAGTAGAGAAAACTGAAGCACTGCTAGTACAGGGAAGCTGGCGAGAGACCTAAGGACACTACAAATCCAAAAAATAAAAATGTGTCAGAGGCCAACAGTGTACTCAGGGTAAGCATGAACATTACTGCGTTATTAACAGAACTAATATTAATAAAAACGCAATGGTTGAATTGAATAAGGTTATCGGAAAAGAAGGTGGTTTATACATTAAAATGGCAGCTTTAACCATTTCAATGTTGTCTGCTTTATCTCTGACTAACTTCTTTGAATTGTTTTTGAAAGGCAACATTTCTGTGAAAGCGGGGGATATTTCTCCAATTCCTAATGCAAGCCAAGACAGTACTTCCCAAAACAATACTCTCTTTCTAAAAGACACATACATAATTCAAGATGTAAGCAGTTATGGTGGTTGAACCTTATTTTCTGCTTCAGGATTTACTATACCAGTTGCATTAAAGTAACTATTAACACAATTAATATTTTAAACTAAAATCCATCATGTGCAGCACATAGTTTAAGCCTCAAATTTCATATCAGTTTAAGCCATTTCAGGCTTTCCTGTGTGCATTGATAGTAAGTTATCAGCAGGAAACACTTGCATATATCTATAGTGTAATAAAGCAGACACTGGAATGGCTCAAATGCATGAGCGTTAAGTTATGCACTAAAGTAGTACTGTATTTGCATTTTTTTTTCTTTTACTCAAAACACATTTCACTTTAGCAATAACCCACCTTTAAATCACATGGTTCCTCTGTATAATCATCTTTCCTGCTGACATTTGAAAAGGAGCGTAGCGCTCCTGTAAGACGAGGTTGAGCCATCTTTCCCTCAATGATCCATAGGATGTAAAACGAATTTCATACACAATTTGTAAAATCTGGAGAGAAAAAAAAAAGTAGACACTGATGCTAATGTTTTGGGCTAGGGATTAAAAAAGGGCTATCCAAAACGGGCTATAACTTTGGCACATCAACTTGTTATCTGTGAAGTAAAGTTCAAAACAGCATTTCAAACTAAAACTATAATATTTTAGCTGTTATGTAACTTTAAAAAAATATAGAATTGACATTTAAGAGAACTAGCATCACATTAAATAGAAATAATAAGAACAAAAGATATAATAAAGTACCGCTTTAATTAACGCCAACGATTGAATATAAAACGAATGTTCCAAATACCATCAACAATTATTATTAATTTTAAAAATACGTCAGATGCAGTGAATGGTGTGACGGAGCCATGAGTCAGCACATGATTCGGTTCTAATCTAAATCTGGTTGTTAAACACAAGGTACAGTAGATACTACTGTATGAACTTCAGTTTTGAACTATACTTTTTAACAAGTGTGACATATGCTGGGAAATGTATCCATCGTTTCAGAAAATAAATCCAGAACAGGTCCATTCACAAACCTTTTAGTTTTGGAAACCGCATTACAATTCCCCAAAACAATTACGTTATAACCGAGTGCATATGAAAGCGGCTTGTCAACAGTATCACATAATGTTTTGTACTTACACACCTCCCTCCCTACTCCTCCTCCTCCCCCAAAAAGTACAACAAATTCAGGTGTTTTGTAGAGAACCTTAAAATAACCTAGGCGATAGGTTTCGTTGTAACAAAACTGAAACTGCAATGAGGTGTTTTGCCACGTAGGATCATTTCATTTTCCAGCACATAAGTTTCAATCAGATAATACGTAGATACAGCAGCCAAACAAAAGCATGAAATACATCAGTTTACAAAAGCTGTACTGTTTGGAAAATGTATTTATTTGCATTGAAGTTCCTGTATTAATGACTCATGATTTGAACTACACACAGCTTCGATACTACTAGCGCCTATGTATTTATTTATTTTTTACAATGTTTAAACCGTGTGGGTTAATATGTGGCTTCAACAAAATATATATTTTTTTGTCACATTATATATATATATATATATTATATATATATATATATATCTATAGTAATATAATAATATATATATATCCATGTTACGTCATTGTTTACGTCAGTAACATAAAAACTGAATGTCAGACTCGTTTAGATATAGCCTCTGAGGCTGCGCGCTTACCCGTGAGGATATCTGGGAATTGTATTTTTCTAGCTTCACTAAATAATACAAAATATAGGAACACGCATTCACTCAAACTACAATACCCAATCAACTCGCCACTAGGAAGTGTTTCTGTATGAGTTGCGGAATCCAATTCTGGTACAGTTAATAAACTAGTGCAAGACAATAATAATTCAAAGGTAGCACACTACTCAGTTTAGATATGAGAGAAGCAGTCCGCGTTCGTTAAATGTATGCGGGATGTAGAATATACTTTCGCGTGAAAAATACATTGTTCTTTTTAAAAATGGAGTTTACACAAAGATTTCAGACGTTAGCATTTCTGAGAAACTCGGTTATTGGCTAAAACTATGGCCATAGTTTGCTGTATATTCTTACTTTTAAAAGATTAATTTAGGTGGCAGGCGTTCAGTTTTTATGGACATATACTCTACTGAGTTTCTCAAGACAAAATATTCTGGTTTGTTATTTAATGACAGTATGCACATGAAGACTCATGTTTTTTGTGAACTTCACATGCAAAATTTAGCTGACCATGAAACTGACCTCTGACCTAAAGCGTCTGTTATAGAGGTCATGTGACTATTGAAGGTACAGCTGCAGGGAGACTGTTACCTCACAGTACACTAATGTACTGTTTCAATGCTTGGTTACTAGCACTGCACAAACAGGGTATTCGGACTGAGCTCTCTACAGACATCAGGAGCTGATAATTAGGTCAGATTTACCATTCAAAGTAAAACAAGTGAAGAAACACCTGCTTGGGTTTGTGTGGATTGCTTCTGTCCAAAGTGTAAAAGCAACAGTCCACACAAATCCAACCAGCTGTAAATTACCAGAATCCACACCAGTGACCCGCACCTGATTTCTGTGGATAGCTCAACCTGAATAATTGAATATTTGGTTTGTGCACTACTTGGTACAGTTTTAATGATTTAATTTCCTTACCTAAGTTCCATTACCAGTGCTGTCCTGTAAAAAATAAGCCTTTCCCTGCTGCGTTGCTTGAACCTCTGGTCATATCAATGATGCAGACGTCATTTATACTGACATAAGGTCTTTACACCTGGAGAACGCACCACACTTTTTGATTGCTTGTTTAGCTTCATGGCTCTGACTCTTTGGAACTCTCTCCCACCTTTGGTGCGTGATGCTTCCACCGTCACTCGCTTTAAATCAACTCATCTGTTCTCTCCTGCTTTCCATGCCCTTTAAGCCTGGATATATGCTATTAGCCGCTGTGTTGTTGCTACTGTTTAATGTATTATGCTACTATCATGTATTATTTACTTCCCACTGTATTTAATGTTTTTTGTTGGTTGGTTTGTCTTTTTTTTTTTTTTTTTTACTGTATGTCATGTATTAAGCATTTCTCTGTATATAAAGTATTATGAATTTTCTTGTTACTGCATCTTGTAAAGCGCTTTGTGATGGTGGGCCACTATGAAAGGCGCTATATAAAATAAAAATTGATTGATTGATTGATTACAGTTCTATTCTATGGTTCTCTCTCAAAAAAAAAAAAAGTTCCATTGCGGGCCCAGTAAACATTAACTTTTATTTTGACCATATTAATGATAGAGGCCGCTCACTTTCAGTACGTTTTAAAGCAGTGTTATCCCATGATTATTATCTCAACAAAATTCCGTAGAAATTAATCTTTTCTTTGTTACATTTTTTTTTTACTTTTCAATTTTACCTTATGTTTATAAACCATTTCAAAGCCAAGACAAAAGCTTGAACATGCTATGTCTTCTAGAAGCTGTGTTAAAGTAAAAGGGAAAAAAAGGAGCCCACTCCAAATTTACAAATCATTACATTTACAAAAAAATAAAGGTTAGAAAAACAGTGTAGTATGACACGGTCTTTGTAAATCCCGATCTGCAAAAAAGAATCTGCCCTTGACTTATTTGTGAGGGAGCCACTCCAGTTTGCAATGCAGCCGGAAGTCCAGTCCAGATTTTCACCCAGACCAGCTAGCGCTGGGAGCAGTTTAGGGATTAAGCCGTTTCACCTGTACACAACTGTCTCTCAAATTGGGGGCTATATAAACCCAAAGAGAAGTACTGTCTTGCTTCTGGACTGTGGGAGGTTCCTGCATGGCATACTATGCTAGTGAGCAGAAAGAGAATTAAAAGCTTTTTTTTTATATATATATATATATTTTTTTTTTCCCCTGTCTCTATAGCTGTGGCTGAGTGCTTGAAAGCTGAGAGCAGAGAAAGGTTCAAGATTTTCCTTCAATAAGACAGGACCCCATTAGCCCTGCAAGTTTAGTCAAGACTCCAGGGGAGGTAGGCTTTGCCTTGTGTTTTCTTCTGTTTATGTACTTGGAGTTAAGGGGCCACAGACCCAGTTTAATAAACAGATGCCAAGTGACTGTTTCCTGCCTGTTCCTATTCCCATTACACAGTGCAGACGTTCTAGGTGAGAAGATACAGCCAAAGTCCCAGAGGAGCTATCACCATAGCCAGTGCTGTATAAAGAGCCAAGTTAAAGTGCAGTAATCAGCCGTATATGTTGTTTACAAAAAGTGTTGTGTAAAAAAAAAAAAAAAAACTAAAAGAAAATAAGCACAATAATTCCCTGGCCTCTACTAATGTATTTGTAACAATAGCATTATAATGTAAGAGAAAAAATGATTTATAATGTATGTGAATTTTAAATCCTTTCTAATAAGACAAAGGTGACTGTTTGTTTTTTGACAAACTGACTCAGAAATGTACTAATGCAAGTCTGTATGAAAACTAAGCTTTTCATTTGCAATTCCCAGCCCACTCTCTCTTGACAATTGGTAGCAGTTGATAATGTAGTATACAGTAATATGGTACACAACCTTCCAACTATTTCTTCCAATAGCAACCAGTGTATAAACAGACACTGATTAGCATATAAATGCAGACGATCAATAGAAAAAAAAGAAACTGCTTTATTACACAGCTTTCAATTAAAGAAGTGCAAATGTGCTCTGCCATGTGACTCTTGATTAAATCACCATGTTGCCAAGTCTATCAAATAAGAAATCTGAGCCTGAACTGGAATGACTTTTTAGGAGAGAATATTAACAATGACAAAAAAAGCATGCACATTTGGAAATGACATGAACACAAGTACTAAGAAACGCCTCTACTGATGCTCAATATGTATCATTTTCTGGCCTCAAAGTTCCAGAACACCACTGGGTTAAAATTATTACAGTGAATATTCTTTTTTGTAATGTTTTGTATTGTAACACCAAGCATGCTGTGGGTTCCAAGCTGGAGGTTAGTTCAGCGATGGTGAAATAATGATGCAGACAACGTTTGAGGCACTTAAAAGTACCGTTTATTGCTCTTTTATGAACACTGAAAAACAAAAAACAAAGAAAACCCAAACAGTGGTGCTTTTCACCCTAATAGAGCTATTAACTATACTCACACCCAATCCCAGCTGTACACAGTCGGCACCCACGCACCAGTCATACCTCACTAATATACTACACAATACAAGGCATCTAACTGTGTGTTTGTCTCTCGCCTCCCCCCCCATATCCCCCCCCAGTCCACTTCAGTCTTTGATAGCTGCCCCACCGCTACAGTATTTTCTATGAGTATTAAAAGGCTTTTATTTTTAAAATAAAGTATTGGTATTAAATGTTGCATTAAGAACATAAGAACATAAGAAAGTTTACAAACGAGAGGAGGCCATTCGGCCCATCTTGCTCGTTTGGTTGTTAGTAGCTTATTGATCCCAAAATCTCATCAAGCAGCTTCTTGAAGGATCCCAGGGTGTCAGCTTCAACAACATTACTGGGGAGTTGATTCCAGACCCTCACAATTCTCTGTGTAAAAAAGTGTCTCCTATTTTCTGTTCTGAATGCCCCTTTTTCTAAACTCCATTTGTGACCCCTGGTCCTTGTTTCTTTTTTCAGGCTGAAAAAGTCCCTTGGGTCGACACTGTCAATACCTTTTAGAATTTTGAATGCTTGAATTAGGTCGCCACGTAGTCTTCTTTGTTCAAGACTGAACAGATTCAATTCTTTTAGCCTGTCTGCATATGACATGCCTTAAGCCCGGAATAATTCTGGTCGCTCTTCTTTGCACTCTTTCTAGAGCAGCAATATCTTTTTTATAGCGAGGTGACCAGAACTGAACACAATATTCAAGATGAGGTCTTACTAGTGCATTGTACAGTTTTAACATTACTTCCCTTGATTTAAATTCAACACTTTTCACAATGTATCCGAGCATCTTGTTAGCCTTTTTTATAGCTTCCCCACATTGTCTAGATGAAGACATTTCTGAGTCAACAAAAACTCCTAGGTCTTTTTCATAGATTCCTTCTCCAATTTCAATATCTCCCATATGATATTTATAATGTACATTTTTATTTCCTGCGTGCAGTACCTTACACTTTTCTCTATTAAATGTCATTTGCCATGTGTCTGCCCAGTTCTGAATCTTGTCTAGATCATTTTGAATGACCTTTGCTGCTGCAACAGTGTTTGCCACTCCTCCTACTTTTGTGTCGTCTGCAAATTTAACAAGTTTGCTTACTATACCAGAATCTAAATCATTAATGTAGATTAGGAATAGCAGAGGACCTAATACTGATCCCTGTGGTACACCGCTGGTTACCACACTCCATTCTGAGGTTTTTCCTCTAATCAGTACTTTCTGTTTTCTACATGTTAACCACTCCCTAATCCATGTACATGTGTTTCCTTGAATCCCAACTGCGTTCAGTTTGAGAATTAATCTTTTGTGCGGGACTTTGTCAAAAGCTTTCTGGAAATCTAAATAAACCATGTCATATGCTTTGCAATTATCCATTATGGATGTTGCATCCTCAAAAAAATCAAGCAAGTTAGTTAGGCACGATCTCCCTTTCCTAAAACCATGTTGACTGTCTCCCAGTACCCTGTTACCATATAGGTAATTTTCCATTTTGGATCTTATTATAGTTTCCATAAGTTTGCATATAATAGAAGTCAGGCTTACTGGTCTGTAGTTACCTGGTTCAGTTTTGTTTCCTTAGTGAAGGTTTGATATCTATGGAAAAAGTCTTCCTTGCTATTTTTAAGCTTTTCATGTTACATACTGTGTCATGGGACAGTCTTGTTCCTTATGTAACAGTGGCACAGTGTGCATAATAAGAAAGCTATGTACAAAAAAACTACAAGGAAAATAGATTGTTTGTTTATAAAAAAATAAGTCAGAGATGGATTCTGATACACAACGTAAATAAACCTTGAGCTTGCCAGGAAAAAATGAAGCTAGACTGGATGAACCAAGCCGGTTTGGTACCAGTGTCAAAAACCAGAAACACTAGAAAAGCAAAATAATGCTTATGATCAGGGTCTTTCTATTTCCTTGAAAGCATGTAAGCGGCTATACCAGTCCAAACCCAAAGTACTGTTTGAATAGGATGTTTCTTTATCCACTTCTGCGTCACGGATTGGTTCTGATACAGATAACCAGGGTTCTCACTGGCACAGGCCCTTCTAAGTTCAGGGCTGCTCAAAATTAACAACGGCCACTTTTGAAGGGAATTTAGAGCAAAGTTTAAAGATTAATGGAAATATTTTTGTGTTTACTCCAGTCTTAAATAAACTATGATCTTTGAAAGGCAAAAAACACCTGATCATTTTACAAAACTAAAAGTATACAATGATTATACAGAAATGCAAGGCCTCTTTCTCTATTGTGTTGAATGGAAGCAAAGCCGTGAAAATATGCCCCAGTCCAAATACCTGTTGAAGGGTTTTGTATACCCTTTCTGGTGTAAACATAGCTAAAGGTGGTGTTGCCAGTAACCAATAAAATAAAACCCAAAATGATAGAGTCCAAAGAGATTTAAAATGAATTGCTTTCAGTTCTGTGAAAATAAGACAAAAGTACTGGTAGAAGGCTAATAATGATTTGTTTCCCCATAGCAGTATCATCCCACTTAAGCATGATTACAAACCAGACTTCAGGACATTAAAATGTTGCTGTGGCAATTTAAGAGTTGTGTTATATAGGGAAATGTAGAATATTATTGCATATTTTTGACAGGTGGTCCTTGTTAGAGATGATCAGGAAGAACAACTACTGTGCAACTACTGTGGTCTCAGTCCCAATTTGTAAGCGAAGGTTAGATCATGTCATATAAACGCCTAGCTTTGGATATGTAAAAGGTTGATCAGTAGTTGATTAACTGAAAAATGGAATAGATGCAAAGACTATCCTGGAGAAAGCAAACATGGAGTCAAATATATGAATACCACCAGTGAAGAAAGCCAAAAAAGCTACAGCTACACTGGTGAAAACGTGTTTATGTACTGGTAACATTATGTATGTGCAAGTTTACAATAGTATTCCTATAAACTGACAGAAATGTACTGAAAAATAAACTCGATGAAGTTGAAATGCTGCCTTTTCTTTGTAATGTTATGTTTGTTTTTAACAGTGTAGGTTATACAACGATTCCATACAAGTGGATCATACAAAAATAATCAAGGATAGATTACTCACAAATATTTATTTTAATTACAAAATGCCAATAATTTGAAATGTTGAAAATATCACATAAAAAAAAAAAAAAACATATTGAATGAAGCGGTCGCTAAACCCCTCGTAGTATTATTATTATTATAATTATAATTATATAATTATTATTATTATTAGTAGTAGTGATAGTAGTAGTAGTAGTATTTCAATTTGGTGAAAGCAGCTTTCCAGAGCTATTTTCAACAGATCTTAGTTCTAGAAAGTTGTGCGGGATTAAATCACAAAGGGTGTGGCTTTCAAACCTGTTGCTGTGCAATCAAAAATCCTTAGTTTTTAGACAATTTACATGGCTTTTAGCATTAGAAGGCAATTTGCCATTCTTATTAGCCATACTGTTGTTGGGCAACTCACTCCTTATAGTGTGAGGAATGTATGTGATATGTGCATGCTACATCACAGTCTCCCGACAGTGGTTAGAGTTTGGAGTTTCTAAACTGCATGTAAGCCAAGCCAATGTTATTGCAAATCATAATACCATAGTTATAAGTTTGTTTAAATGTCCTATAAAAAAGTGAAGGGTACCCAAACTTTCTCAACTACTGATACCTGTTGACCACTACCATACCTAAGTTCTATAAAAAGTCTATACACTGTGAAGCATCATTTCTTTTGTTCTAGATGTTATTTTTGTTACACTTTTTTTTAAAGCTGATAGTACACATAAAATATAAACAGCTGTACTGATATTACATAAATAATCATCTTATATATCTATATATATATATATATTATATATATATATATATATATATATATATATATATATATTCTATGAGTTATTAAACAGCCACATGCGGCAAAATACATAACTATTTTAATGGGTATGGGATTCATCTGATCAGTTAATACTGGATTTTATTATTCTGGCAAATCCGTCTGGATTGGATCAATCCACCTATTTTTAGGGGAAAATCCTTGGCTAATCAGGGATGGGTGGTTGATCCAATCCATCCTGGTTCCTCACTTACTCTAACATGGAACTCTTTTGTTGTTTTTCTCTCAGCTGTATGTTGTTTTACAATTGTCATTTGTTACTGGTATATTTGAGAGAAATTATGTGATGTTTTCAGCATTCAGTTCTGTTGGCTGCAACTGCCAGTTCCTTATATTAATAAATAAACAGCTGAGTGAATACACAACAGTGCATTCATAGAACTAATTCATTATTTATAGAAAAGCATCTACTGAATCCAAAGTTACAGATCTTCTTGTATAAATTAGAATTTCTTGGGCCAAATCGACCTTTTAAATACATTATTTGCATGTCCTCATAACACAGCATTTTTATGCATATAAATAAAGCCGGAAATTTTGTGACACTGATAATATATAAATATATATATATATATATATATATATATATATATATATATATATATATATATATACACACACTGTTTATAACAGAATATTAAATAAAGTGCTACCAAAATAAAGTCTCCATCTCTGGGCTTTTCCTGGTATACAGTTGTGTGACAGGTAGATCCCCAGCACATCTCCACGATCTGTCAGAACATGGCTGGAATAAATCCCCCCTTATAGAGAAATACCGTTTAATTAGGTGGAACAACCAGCTCAGTTACTTCAAAAAAAGAATGAGTTATAAACAGATATATTTCTGTACAATTCCATTTTTGTATCATGTCACAAAGCTTTGGGTAGAAAGTCCAACATGTTGGAGTGAACAGGGCATCAGAGTAGATACTGTCAGATCTGTGGTCTTAGTAGTTAAGTGAGAGTTAAATTAAGTCTTACCTTATCCAGTAGGTATTGCCATAACTTTAGATAACTTGCATACGGTTATAAAAGACACACAAATAAGTTAAAAGTGCAACGTTGGGCCCCATTCCAAAACTTTAAAACTCATTTTCATATACAATTTTGAGTCAATGAAACTTTTTTCAACTGTCCATTCTCCTTTTTAACCCTTTAACTGTTAGATTTGTGCATCTCTTTAACTATAAAGGTTATAGGTACATACCATACATGAAATGAATGTGCACACACTGGGCTTGCAGAAAAAAAAGAAAACCACAGAAAAGACAGACACTTTTTAGAAGAAAAAAACATTATTCATTATTTATAAAATGCCAGCTCATCTGACAGTGTAACTTCAATATGTAGGGAACGTGCAAAAAAAAACAAACAATCTGAACTATTGAAAAATATGCCAAAGAAAAATTATTCATCCGAGGGACTGATCATGTGTTGCAGCATGAAGCTGTTCACTGTGACTTGAATGGCCAGCAAGGTGGTGACCATGGCAACCAAACTCTAACAGCTCTTGTCTCATGCATTTGATCCACAAACATGAAAAACAAATATATATATATATATATATATATATATATATATATATATATATATATATATATATATATATATATATTAATATATTATATATATTTCTATATATATATATATAATATATAGATATCTATATATTAATATGGGTAGCCTTTACCACCTTGCGTTTTCTCCTCTTTCCAACGGTGAAAGCAGGTCTGTCTCTCACAGAGCCCAAGTTAAAATATTTAAAAGGGCCAGGTCGCTGGCGGGATTTTTAACATTAGGCGGACCCTTCTTTTTAAGCACTCTTCAAAAAACAGTTTAAACTTAGTGAATAGGGCTCACTGTTGTGAATAGGGACCACTATACCATAAATAATTCAATTTACATTTGCCATAATGAGTCTTGTAAACACGAAATTATAAGAATAACAAAGTGATGGCAGTACATATTGATGTACTAATATGTTTAATGGAATTATTATGTTAGATCTTTATAGTTTTTGAGATCACCAGGTCAACAATAGATCTTCTCGAGTGAGAAAAAAAAACAAAAAAAAAAACAGCTAAACCTACAGGGAACAGTGAAACTAACAGCATCTCAGAATATCAAAGAGGATTTAAAAATGAAGGACTTCGGACCAGCGAACAGTATCACTGAATCTCTGTAAAGCCGATATAAGAAAGAAGCTGGAGAGGTACAACACAAGTTTTGGTATAATACTATACTGTTAACTGAAAAGATCATTTTCTTGAGCAACACTTATAAGATTGTTAAAAGCATTCTATGCCCTGCTTGAACAATCCTGTGGTGGCAGGCTATACTGTTCTCCTAATTCAGAAAGGATGCTAATACATGTTTTTTTTTTTCATTCAGACTGCTGTTGACACTATGGCTATTGAATGCATGCTATTTCTTTATTTCTTTATTAGTTTTGTTTACAAGGACGGTTCTCCAAACTTTGCAATGTTGGCAAGGTACCAGCTCCTAGACGACAAAGGCCAGCCTGTACATATCCCCCCTGACTATTGATATAGGAGGAATGCCCCCTGTACATATCCTCTCCTGACTATTCATATAGGAGGAATGCTGCCTGTACATATCCTCTCCTGACTATTCATATAGGAGGAATGCCCCCTGTACATTTCCTCTCATGGACCGCAAGGGGTCTATGATGACGTAGAATTTTGTTTCGCTGACATGGCAGGACCCTGATATGACACAAAAATAGCTTGTCAAAATGGATTTATGGCCAAGGAGATGTGATTCAAAATATAAAAATAACTGATTAAGTAAAACCAACAAACAAAAAAAGTATTGCTAGAATACACTACATACAATACAGCAGGTAGCATGCAATGGTTATAAACCAATAACACTTTTACATTTTTGATGATCACCCAACATAATTCCTATTGTCCATAGGTGTTAGCAAATTTTTTTTTTTCAGTGTAAGGCTGGATCCAATTATTCAAAAAAGGCTCACGATGGAAAGCTTTCTGCGCTTTCCAAAAGATTATTAGGTTGAAACCATCATAAGATGGATCATGCATTGTCATCACGCACTGCAACAAACGAAACAAAAAAAGAAACTGGAAATGTAGTGCTCTGGTAGATATACAAGTACTTTGTTATCAAGGACAGCTGGTAACAACAACAACAACAACAACAACAACAGGATAAAAAGCATATTGCAAAGTATAGCTTGTAAAACCAGAAAACGTTCAACATCTTAAAATGTCACGTGATAAATGCTTCGAGGATATCAATGCTCTGAATGACCTTTTTAAAATAACAATAAATACTCAAATGTATGCATTAACACATTAATCTTCTTTAACTCATTATATGTAGTTGTTTGTCTTTCATATAGTCACATTTCTGTGGTCATGTCCCGTGAGGTCATGCCCGCTATACATGTAAACAATAACACTGAGATCAAACACCTTGTTTCCACAAAAGTGTGGGTGTATCATAACATGCCTATTTATGTCTTATTGTTTACATATATGTAGAGTCAGAGTGGGTCATACTATCATGCTCTGTATGAAATTAACAAAATTTAAATATACTAAGGGGGATTTTAACCAAGTCTTCTTGGTTTCTGGTCACAAACTCCCCCACTGACGAAGAATGCTTTTAAAAAGAGAAATAAGCTAAATACTGGACACATGGCTTATCTTCACAATCGCTGAATGACTCTTTTGGCGACGAAAGCCAAACAGTTCTGGAGGCTTTGACACCTAGGACAGACAACAGTCCATCTCATAAATCCAGCCGACAGTGGGCGGAATAGTGGACCAAGGGAGAACAAGGAGCCGTATCGGAACGAGAACAACCAATGGGAAACACTCCACGTGGACTCAGGCACCGCCCAAAATAAGTATCCAATCACAGGGGTAAAGAGGAGATTACTAAAGCATGACTGCGACACTCAAACAGGGCTCCCAACACGAAATCCAATGTTCTGATGCACAAACCAGTCTGAACTGTGACAATCTGGAGATCCAGCCTGCGAACAGCTGGAACAGAGATACTGTTTTCGGATGCTCGAATACGAGATAACTATTCTACTGTTTGTCTTGTGGGAGTCTGCTGCATAGGATGTCCAAAATACTAAAGTACTTGTAATCAAATCTCTAACTTAGCCCTGATTGATCACCAGAGGAAGAGTTGGATAAACATTTGAATATATTCAATTTATTGAGCTAGCAGTGCCGGAGCTTTGCGGTGAAATATCCCAGATATAACTGGGAGAAGAGTGCACATGTTGGTGAAGGAATTGCTGTTTCAGTGGAATACCTAAACAGTTAATGACTCTTGTTCTTTGCAAAGACATCTTTCACATAACTTGAAGTGGAGACGAAACACGAGGAAGGCAGACACCGGAACCTAGACCTGTCCTTGCCAGAAGGAGAGAGAGACTTCAAGCACCTGCATTGTTAAAGACACAGATCAGCTGGAGGAAGCAGCGAACGTCCATTAAGTATTTAATGAGTAGTGTTTTAATCCTCTTATGAACTCGAGAATAAGCAAACCTTAAAGTAAAATTAACATTTTGTTTTAGGTAGAATGTAAGAAAAGTATTATTGTTTTCAATTCATGCTTTCAAGTTAATGAACACTATAGTAAGTGTTTGTAAGTGTTTGTAAGTGATAGATTGTGTTGAATCACTGATCAACCAGCCCAAACTAGCCCAAATACAACAATACCTTGCACACTACACACACAGTGTACAGTACACATGTAATATAGCACTATTACATCTAATCTGCAACAGTATTACTTTATTGTTTGGACAAAATTCCCCTACCAATTTCAGGTGCAGATTTCCATACCAAAACTTTTAATAAGAATTCTTATCTCATTGTGCACAGGTAGTGTCTTCCTGTCTGTTCTTCGATTTGGAATGCACAAGTCATTTACACGTGCAAATGGGACTCTGGAGATGTGACAATATTTTAGCTATACTCATAGGATTTTGTAGCAGAGAGAAAGAGGGGGAGATTAAAACATGCCCAACGTGAGGATTTGACAAGTTATAAAACAATCAAACAGTCTGAAATATTTAAGACACATCTAACATTTCTACAAGCTTTGTAGCTCAAGTTAGTTAAGGGTTGTATGGATGATACAATAATATTTTTTACCTTAGCTACAGTAAGTTTTTTCATGAAAGTAGATTCCAAAGGGAAAACTTATTTGATTAAAGGCCTTTCTAAGACAAATTCAATTAGATAGGTCTGTAAAATGTAAACAAAACATTCCACGCATACAGAAATAGGTGGAATAAATTGATTAGCTGTATATAGCACAGACTTAGACATGGGTATACAAAATGATAATACATTTACCCTGTGGTACATAACTATACTGCATAAACCACTTATATTTCTTGAGGTATTTCACAAGAAGAAAGTTTTACAATGGAATATAACTATTGTAATGACCTGGGGGTCTGCTTTACTACAACGCAACGTCGTTGTGTGTGTTCACAGAGTTTTAGAATGTTCTTTGGCCCAGAGACAAGTTAGTTGCTACTGCAAGTGTTCAGTGGCACCAGAAGCAAGATAATTTCCACCAATCATGAGCTCAGCTTGCAGAACAGAGGGGCCCTCTTTGCAAGGAAAAAAGGGATTGACAATTTGCAGAATGAGGGATGGGATTTGGGGCAGCTCATGCATGCTTGGGATTGGTTGGTGATGTGCTTCATCTGATGATGTAGATATCCTTCTGCCTGGTGTTGATGGCTGAACTGTAATACTGACCCCAGGGATCAGCTTATTTTGCCTCCCCAAAACATCAGCACACACAATGACAACAATGCTGGGTCCGGGTATCAACCACAGTGAGGTCTCCACAGCGCATCAGCATAACAACCATCTGGATTGAGCTAAATAGGGTACATCTCTGTGGTCTTCAAGTGAGCACTTTTCATCCTTGGTGTTTTGTCAACTAGCCCACAACAACTCAAGAGGACTCGACAGTGATTCTGGCAACCCAGCAACAAACCCCCCCTCCGTCCCCCACTTAACTCAACCCAGCTTACTTACCTGTACATCAGCGCTGCTTTCCTTCTATTCTGCTTGATCTCCCCTGCCAGAATCTTTCCATCTCAACCACAGCCAGTTACTGCTCCTTTCTGCTGCTTCAGATAAGTTCTTCACTGTGCGATGCAACTCTTGGCCACTGAACCCAACATCTCTGAGAAACCGGGTTGTAGAGTGTGCCACAAATCCTCGACTACACACCTCCACTGGGTAAACCTGGACTCTCCATCCTTGTTGTTCTGCTTCAGAAGCTAGTTGAGCATACCAAAAGTTTCTTTCACTCATACGCCTCATCCACAGCATCCTCCCATGGCACTGTTAACTCTACCATATGAACAAGGTGTGCTGATCCAGACCACAAGACAATGTTAGTGTTGGCAAACTCGGGTGGAAAAATAAGCCGTTGACCAACATCTGCCAGCATTTTCCAGTCTATAGCAGTTTCCAGTTGGCCTGGGTAAGGCTTGGATTTGACACCTTTTCTTGGTGGTTGCTCTCCTGGACAGAGGAATATTGTTTTTTGTGTGTAATGCTTTGATGGAACTGGTGGCAACTTATTGGTCATGTTATGCTTATCTTCCAATGTTAAGGCCAAACATTGCATCACCTGGTCATGGTGCCAAGTAAACTATCCTTGGCTTAGACCCACCTTACAGCCTGTCAAAATGTGTCTTAATGTTACAGGTGAGAACACAAAGGACATGAGGGATCCTCACCCACCCAGAGGTTTAGGCTCTGTGGTGATGGGAGAACATCATATGTTGACCTGATGAGGAAACTGACTTTGCCCTGTTCCTATCTCACCCATTCTCCCTGCTTGGCCTGGGAAATGACCTTTTCACACCTCATCCTCTCCTCCTGCTTTTGCACCTTGTTGACTATTGGTTTCCTCTGTTGAGTTGGGGTTGGCTTGTGCCATGTAGGAAGAGCTGAACTGAGACCAAAACCTCCTCTTCTATGTTGAACTTGCCCCATAATATCACCGATTCAAAGGGCAGCCTTTGCATTTTCCAGAGCTTTCTTTGCCATCCACTTTCTTCCAGTTTTCAGCACAGGTGCTGCCTCCCTTAAGCATTTGTCACGTGAATCTATACATGTAAACATACATGAGGCACTTAAACTCCTCAGTTAGAGCAGAGACTGGTAGCTGCAGTATTCCTTTTCCTAAAGTTCCACTCTGCTGAGGCAGCATGGATCTCCCAAGTTTAGACGGCAGTAGATGCCCCTTATTAATAACTTTCGTTTCTCAGTAAAAAATTACCGAACGTTGCCAATAAGTAAAAAGTCCCTGTTTTCAAGTGCATTTATATGGAACAACAATATATACAGTAGTTGTACAAGTATGGCACTGAATGTATCACCTCCTGTTATAGATCCATCTCAATTTTGCGTGCAGCTTCGTAGCCAGTTTCAAAGTCATGATTCTGCCTCAGTCTGCCAGAAATCCGCAGTTGTGAAGTCAGTGTGTTATAAAAGCTGCATGAAGTATGCGCATAAATCATGCATATGTGCTCTGTAGCACTTGCAACTACGAATAACGTCTCACTACTCACATCTGTAGTTCACAGGGAAAGACACAATGTTAGCTTGACTGCCATTTTGTCCTGGTCAGCGTCCTTCCCCACCGCGTCTCCCCAAGCACCATCAGAACTCTGATTCCGAACCACGCCCCCATCAATCCACCATGTCCAATCACTATTCCATTAGTATCATGGAAAAATCCTGGCTTTGGTACATGCGTGACCACCCTCCCCAAGATGGCCGCCACAAGCCGACTCTCTACTTAAGATAGGTTCCATCTTGGTGGGGGACTCGTGAACTGACAGCTCTAGCGACACCACCTGTCGGGAGGCCAGTTTTCACCCAACATTTCCATAAGGGTAGCTTTGTTTCAAACATTCCGAAGAAGGAAAGTTAATTTAAAGAGCCGGTATGATGCCCATACAAGTTACAATAATACCTGTACAATGTATTTGACCTTGCTGTGCTTTTTCCTTTCTCCCTGGATCATTTGAAATAACTCTTGGTACTCGGCATTTGAACTGCTTTAGGCAACTCCGCTCTATCCCAAATCTTGGTGGCATTTTAACGTCTTTGGCTGCAGTCCCAGAATTAATGTCTTCATTCTTTCCAATCAGGTTGTAGCAGGTGCCCTTGTAGTGATGTCATTTCTGAATCCTCCTTCCTCTATTTCTTGTATACTCATGGCTTATTCTGCCTAGTACGACAAACAAACCTGAACAAAGACATTCCTTTTGAATCTCTTATCAGTGAGATGCACCCTCCCCCTACGACATGCAGAGGCCCACTTTCCTACAGTATATATTGTGATCGATCAACCACTCAAACACGTTCGTTGCCCCTTCAAATGCTGACCCAGACACAGGAACTTGGAGTTTTAAAGTGCTGTTGCTCTATTTTTAATAATGACAAAAACAAAATAAACGCCTAGTTCTAATGAGCACTAACTAAACACACAAACAGCAACCTAAACCTATCTTGAAGGATGGCTAAGCAGTTTACATGACACATAGACAATCCAAAAACACACAGTTTCACACTACCTTTCTTTTCTACGCTTGAGCATACTGGGCTCTTAAACACACCAACAACTCAGAACAGACTAGCTGCTTTCTTTAAAAACCCTGCAGTTACAGTCCAGCGGTGAGGTGAGTTAGGAGAGTAGAGAGAGCAGTAGGCACTGCATAAGATTTGTGGAGCACGAAAACTAAAACCAAACCAAACTAAAAAAATATGCCAGACGAAAAGAAAATGAGGAGGAGCTGAGAGTCCTTATGGCTGAGGTCACTCAGCATGAAATTCAGTTATTTGCAAAAGCCTCATCAGTTATGCTACCAAAGAGGCAATATGGTCCTCTATAGTGGAGAATGTCAATGCTATGGGTTACCAGGGGGACAGTCAACCAGGTGATGAACATGATTCCTCTGGCATCCCAAACAAAGTGACCCTGGATTTGAATATGCAGGGTCCTCCGTCTTGCCCTTCTACTCCAAAGGTTTTCCTGCCTGTCCTCAACAAGAGCCAAGCATCACCACATCAAGAAGTGTACCACAACAGCCATCCTGAGGCCAATGACAGGTCTCTGAAGGTGTGTGCTTTTATACAGCTCTTAATTACTCACTTCTCCAATGGTTGTCACCTTATCAGAGAAGGTGCAACGTTTTTGGAGGGTCAACAATTGCCCAAGTGCAAGGCAAAATCCTTACATCATATTATAATGTTTACGCCTGCTTAGTATTCCAGAGACCTGCCCAATGACATGCCATTTTCTTCATTGAACACATTTCAATATCATTTAAATGGACTAATGCTGACAAAGTGCTAATTTGATAGTGGGTGCAGAACGGCAGGTGAAAACCATTCTTTACATACGCCACATTTTCAGTGGCCGCAATATGGGTGTTTGGCAGATGCAAATCACTTTGCATGTATACTTACATCACCCCCTTTATTTCTTGATCTCCACATAAGACATTAATATTTAATATTTTCCCACTGCCCTTGATGAGCTACTGTAGATTTGTCATATAGAGCAGACCAACAAAGTATGTGAGTTTGAAATGCAATTAATACAAATATTATAAAGGTCTGCTGTCTGCAAGGTTTTTTTTTTTTTTTTTTTTTTTTTTATACTAGTTGGTCTTTTTTTTCCCAGTTACTCGTTATATTTAATGATCCCTCATTACCAAAAGTACCTAATTACTTTACAACCCCCATAACTAGTGGATGGAAATAGATATCAGCTTCAGAGAGAACATTTTGACACCTTTGTCTGCACCCAGGATTGACGTTTGCAGAACATGGCAACAAAACAGTAAAAAGTGTCTACAGTATATGAAACTTGTCTCTGAGCAGATGAGCCTTGAAGTAGGGAAAGTTGCCCAACAGGCCTCTTGACTACAGTTGATTATGAAAATATTTAATATCACTGGGTTACCCCACAGCAGGGGTGTTCATTCATGAGCCTGAGGGCCATTCCTACCCGGGTTTAACAGGTAAAATGATACATTGAACTATTTTAAGGGCTGGATTCAGGTTTAATTGATTCAATTAAACAATTTAGAGGGTTGGAACAAAGACCAGGACAAGAAGGTCCAACTTTGGCCACACCTGCCCTACAGTATTGGCTAAAACTGACGTGTCATGTAACAAGGTTTGTCCGTAATGTTCACAAAAGGATTCCTCACTGTGAGTTGTTCCAAAATCTCAAAAGCTGAGAGGGAAGCTCTCAGATTTTGAGATTTTGGAACAACTCACAGTGAGGAATCTTCTTTTTAATAACAGAAATATTATTTTATATATACATCAACACAAAAAGCATGCTAAATTATACATAATAACATTTTTTTAGCCACACTGGAAAAACTTAAACCACTTAACAGTACTGCAAACAAGTTAAACATACTGTTTCACAAGGCAAAACGATGTGCATTTTATTTGAAAACACTTAGATATTTAATGGCTAGACCCTACCCTTTACAATACACATAAAAAGTGTAGTTAAAATGCACTATAACTCTTATTCCCATTTAATAAATGCCAAGCTGAGTCCCACATGAAGAAAAAAACATAAATACCGGTTTCCTAAATTCTGAATAGGTTTGTAGAAATATTTCCATGTGCTGCATAATCCTTTACATTATTTTGACTGTAACGTGTTTTTCTTTCCACTTCAGGACAGTGCTATTAGTGTAAGTTAATATTAATGCCTACCTGACCAACCCCAGCTCTAGTTACACAAGCTTGTACTAATATGATTAATAATACTAGTAGGATTGTACAGCCACTACAGTGTTTAAAACAAATTCTTTTTTTTTTTTACCGTGTTCACCTGGGACTAATGACAATAATATTGCACTGATTCTGACATTAAGACTCAATATATCATGGTGAGATAAATCTTTCATTTTAAAATAATAAATGTGTTTTTTTTTTATATATTAAATTGTTCCTCTTTCGAATCCACTCTGTTACCATTTTCAAAATATATGTGCTTCTGGGTTGCCGTCCGGGACAAATATTTTTTTGGTTTAGGTTTGAAATCATGACTGCTTCACATCCCTGTGACTATCATGGTCATACTTTAGTTGTGTGTAAATGGTTGGTATTCCTTTGGCTACATCTTTTGGAACATGATTCTGATAATTTGTCTGTACAATGTTTTTTTTTAAATAATTTTTCCATTTGGACGCCATGTTTTTTTTTTAAACTTTTTTTTTCACAAATGTTTCTAATTAGAACCTCTGCCCTCCCACTAAACACAAAGTTTGTGGCATACATTTTACATGAACAAGCTAAAGGGCTTTCATTGGGTGAAATGAAATCAAACTAAACAGTCTGTATTGATTCATCTGCCAGCACACTTTGAAAGTAATTGTGCTGGCAGCCTTATACAAGTACATTCTTCAAAGCCTTTGCCATCATGGTGAACTTGGTGAAAAATAGTTGAGTCACAAGTAAAAATGTCTCGCTTGTGGCGAGCAGTTAGCGGGAATGTCCTCTCGATCAACATTTTGTTTGGTGATTCAATTGCATGGTAACATACTTTAATTACATATTTATTCAACCAATATTTACCATGTCAATTAATCACAGTTAACTTCTGAGATTAACGAGTTGTTTTTTTTTAGATACATTGTGCCCCAGAAAAAATGTCCTTGCACATCGTTTGTCTTTGATTTCTGTCTTTATTTTCTTGTCAAGTTTTTGTAACCATCTCTGGCAGGGGTCTAATTCTTTGGCATTGTCAATTCAATGATGGTGAATTTTTGTTTTATCTTTTGCAATCCCCTTGATGCTCTTGCTGCGGGGTGCCCTGTTAATGGTATTAGCTGGAAAGATAACGGATTAACCATCAAATAAAGCATAATCCTTATCTTACTTTATCTCACAAACCACAGCGGGAACTGCATACCTCAAAGAGAACCATTTTCTTGCCTCAGATTTATTTTGTATATAAAAGAGGTGGGCATCTTTTATGGTGAGTAAGGCCATTTCGTATCGTTTCTTAAGTGACTGTAAACCCTAATGGCTTATATTTCAAATCATCAAATGCAATTAAGTTTACATTTAATATAGCACCCCATATACATGGGAAGCATCTCAGGGCACTTTACATAGTCAGCAAAGAAAAAAGCAAAAAAAAAAAAAAAAAAAAAAAAAAAAAACTACAAAATCTGCAAAAAATAAAATAACAAAAACAAAGAAAAAACAATATGCTACAATGAGAATTTTAACTAAAAACCTGATGAAACAACATTGTTTTTATACGTGTTTTAAAAAGGGGACGAGAGTGGATACTTCTAATGTCCCTAGGTAGGAAGAACCATAGTATCATTTACAGAAAGGTAAATGCTTTTATTTTAACACATTGCTGATTAATCCCAATGGTAATTGGGATTTCAGCCACTTCATTATTAACCTTTCATCCTCTTTAACAGATGAAATACACTACATATATACAGTGATTACCTACATCAGTGCTTACTGTGCATGCACTCACATAGCGTATTATTGCTGTATGTTGCTGGTGGTGTGTGTGTGTGTGTGTGTGTGTGTGTGTGTGTGTGTGTTTGCACACATACTGAGGCAGTTGTTTTTGTAAGTCTGGTTTCTGTTTTGTATCTACATTTAAAAATAAATACATAAAAAAAAATCATCATAATAAAAATAGCTTACTTGTTTCTAAACCATATTGCTAAATCAAACCTGTAAGATTTGTTTTAAGAGGGAATTTATTTTTTCACACAACCCCATATAGAATTCAAGAATAATGCCCTTGACAAGCTCAGCTTGAACATGCTCTTTAACTATGTTTTACATTTTAGATGGCAGTACTCTTTCAAAACATTCAATAATTCCTCTTTTGACACATACAGTGCTGGTTTTCTGAATCCTGTAGTTTTCTATTTACTATATCGATGTACATTTCTTTCTTTTCTCCTGTCCATCACTCAATTTCTTGCATTCACTATCTCTGTTTTTTTTGTTTTTTTGCCAACCACAGCATAGTAATATCTAACAACGCCCCCCCTTGGTCTTGGAATTGTCTCTAGTTTGCCTTGATTCCTTAACCCCTTTACTCTCAGGAAAGTTTCTTTTTCTTCCAAAATATCATTTTTTTCCTCAGCACCACTCTGGGACTGTTTCTCATTACTCTCTGGGATATCCTGAAGGATTACCTAGAGAGGGAAATTGTTTCAAACACTGAGCACCAAAAGTTCCACACGGCATGCTGTCAAGCTGCCTGTTCTCATCTTACAAGTAGATCAGTGATAGATACATATCTCCATCTCCCATTACCTTTACAGTGAGCAAGTGGCTTGTGATGTATGCAAAATAAGAAAATGTTATTTAGACAAACTGTTTTGGAGCTAGCATTTATAAACATGGTAAATATGGTGGCTAGGGAAGATGCCCCCCCCACCCCGATTAACATTCATCAGAAAATCTCCATCCACCCCCGAAACAAAATCCTGGCTACACTGCTGGCTGACAAGTTCTTATAAAGCAGCCAATGTTTTGGTTAATGACAATATGTATTTCCAAAAACTATTATCATATTAATGAAGGGGATTGGATGAGAAATTTTGCAGGTGTCTTAGGAAAAACATTATTAAAAATACCTTATTCTTAGAACACAAGAACATAAGAAAGTTTACAAACGAGAGGAGGCCATTCAGACCATCTTGCTCGTTTGGTTGTTAGTAGCCTATTGATCCCAGACTCTCATCAAGCAGCTTCTTGAACGATCCCAGGGTGTCAGCTTCAACAACATTACTGGGGAGTTGGTTCTGACCATCACAATTCTCTGTGTAAAACAGTGCCTCCTATTTTCTGTTCTGAATGCCCCTTTATCCAATCTCCATTTGTGAACCCTGGTCCTTGTTTCTTTTTTCAGGTCGAAAAAGTCCCTTGGATCGACATTGTCAATACGTTTTAGAATTCTGAATGCTTGAATCAGATTGTTATTTGTTCAAGAATGAATAAATTAAATTATTTTAGCTTGTCTGCATAAGACATGCCATTTAAACCTAAAATAATTCTAGTCACTCTTCTTTGCACTCTTTCCAGAGCAGTAATATCCTTTTCAGAACTGAACGCAATATTCTAGATCAGGTCTTACTAATGCATTGTAAAGTTTTAACATTACTTCCCTTGATTTAAATTCAACACTTTTCACAATATATCCAAGCATTTTTTTTATAGCTTCGTCACATTGTCCTAGGTCTTTTTCATAGATTCCTTCTTCAATTTCAGTATCTCCCATATGATATTTATAATGCACATTTTTATTGACCACATGCAGTACTTTACACTTATCTCTATTAAATGTCATTTGTCATGTGTCTGCCCAGTTCTGAATGCTGTCTAGATCATTTTGAATACCTTTGCTGCTGCAACAGTGTCTGCCACTCCTCCTCCTTTTTTGTGTTGCCTGCAAATTTAACAAGTTTGCTTACTATATCAGAGTGTAAGTCATTAATGTAGATTAAGAATAGCAGAGGACCTAATACTGATCGCTGTTTTGAGTTTTCTTCTCTAATCAGCACCTTCTGTTTTCAAAATGTTATCCACTTCCTAATCCTTGTATATGCATTTCCTTGAAACCCTACTGTGTTCAGTTTGAGAATTAATCTTTTATGTGGAACTTTGTCAAAAGCTTTCTGGAAATCTAAATAAACCATGTCATATACTTTGCAGTTATCTGTTGTTGACTTTGCATCCTTAAAAAAATCAAACAAGTTAGTTAGACACAATCTCCCTTTCCATAAACCATGTTGACTGTCTCCCAGGATACTGTTACCATATGGGCAAATTTCCATTTTGGATCTTATTATACTTTCCATAAGTTTAAATATAATAGAAATCAGTCAGGATTTTTTTGGCTGAAAAATAATATAATGGATTAAAACTAAAATAAAAAAAGTTGATGAAAGTGCATATTCAGTAAATAAAACAGGTGACATGAAGTAATATATATATATATATATATATATATATATATATATATATATATATATATATATATATATATATATATAGCTCTGGAAAAAATTAAGAGACCACTGTAAAATTATCAGTTTCTCTGGTTTTACTATTTATAGGTATGTGTTTGGGTAAAATGAACATTTTTGTTTTATTCTATAAACTATTGACAAAATTTCTCCCAAATTCCAAATAAAAATATTGCCATTTAGAGCATTGGCTTGGCTTGATTCAAGCGCCCTTTACAAAGACAAACCTGCCCGATTCCAGCCTTGCTGAAGCACCCCCAGATGAGTCCAATTTTCAGCTTTGCCCAACACCTGGTCATCTAATGGTTAGACAGAGACCTGGAGAAGCCTACAGTGTCTCTGCACCCACCGTGAAATGTGGTGGAGGATCGGTGATGATCTGGGGGTGCTTCAGCAAGGCTAGAATCGGGCAGCTTTGGCATGAATCAAGCCAAGTACAAGGTTGTCCTGGAAGAAAACTTGCTTCCTCCTGCTCTGACAATGTTCCCTAACTCTGAGGATTGGTTTTTCCAGCAGGACAATGCTCCATGCCACACAGCCAGGTCAATCAAGGTGTGGGTGGAGGACCATCAGATCAAGACCCTGTCATGGCCAGCCCAATCTCCAGACCTGAACCCCACTGAAAACCTCTGGAATGTGATCAAGAGGAAGATGGATGGTCACAAGCCATCATACAAAGCTGAGCTGCTTGAATTTTTGCCCCAGGAGTGGCATAAAGTCACCCAACATCAATGTGAAAGACTGGTGGAGAGCATGAAAGACGCATGAAAGCTGTGATTGAAAATCAGGCTTATTCCACCAAATATTGATTTCTGAACTCTTCCTAAGTTAAAACATTAGTACTGTGTTGTTCAAAAATGAATCTGAACTTATTTTCTTTGCATTATTCGAGGTCTGACAACCCTGCATCTTTTTTGTTATTTTGACCAGTTGTCATTTTCTGCAAATAAATGCTCTAAATGACAATATTTTTATTTGGGATTTGGGAGAAATGTTGTCAGTAGTTTATAGAATAAAACAAAAATGTTCATTTTACCCAAACACATACCTATAAATAGTAAAACCAGCGAAACTGATAATTTTGCAGTGGTGTCTTAATTTTTTCCAGAGCTGTATATATGGTTCCCAAATCTGTGGAGAAAGGTGTTTAATGTAATCTGGTAATGTACTAACATCAATCTTTAGCCAGTTATATTGAAATGTGGGATATGTAGCAATTTGTATGACTGGGGCAAGACAATGCATGAAGACATTTAAGAGCCAAGTGGTGGCTGTGAAATTACTTTCTACAGTTGTGAGTTTCACCGTCTCTTACTCTAAAGCAATCAATGAATTGTTTTGGGTGGTCATCAAATGAAAAAGAAAGATATTACTTCCTTTCTAACATTCCATGCAAGTATTCAGCCTATTCAAATCAAAAGTTGTCATCCAATAGAAAGCGTTTTTGTCTTTGTGTAATCGCTTAAAATTAATGCAAGGCTAGTTTTTGCTTACTTGTCTGGAAAACAATCTAATTCTACAGGAGTATGCCTCCTTAGACAGTGGGACTTCTGTTCAACTCTTCATCACATACCTCCTTCACAACTTTATTTGCATCACTGGGTTATATAAATGCAAATTGAGGGTGTTTTGAATGGAAGAAATCTTATTGCTGTATTGATAGATGTTTTTAAACATGTATAAAAGCAGTGGGGCGACGCAGTGGTTAGCACTGCTGCCTCACAGCTCCAGAGTCCTGGGTTCAATTCTCGCCTCAGGGGTCAGTCTGTGTGGAGTTTGCATGCTCTCCCTGTGTTTGTGTGGGTTTCCTCCAGGTATTCCGGTTTCCTCCCACAGTCCAAAGACATGCTGGCTAGGTGGATTGACCTCTCTGAATTGCCCCTTAGTTGCCCTGTGATGGACTGGCATCCCGTCCAGGGTGTAGTCCCACCTTGCACATCTATGTCTGCTGGGTTAGGCTCCAGCTCACTCACTCACCACAACCCTCTATAGGATAAAGCGGTTACAGATAATGGATGGAGGTAAAAGCAGTCACTGGTTGACTGTAGCTTGCTTGTTGAAAACAATATTTTTCGTTAAACTGAGGTAATGTTTAAATATATTTAACATTCACAAGCACTATTAACTGCAAGGTGTCTTAGAACTGTTCTGATCTTGCTCCAGGCTTTGGTATTGCTAGTTTGTCAATTAAAGGCTGATTTAGATTCTTTATTCTTGGACGTCATGGCTCTTGAGGCTTGCAGCAAAATTTCACGGATCCCTCCACACATGTACCTTATCTAGGAAAATACATTCCACTCTGATTGCTTTCTGTTTTACTGTTAGCAACTCATTAGTTCAGGCCTTTTTAAAGACACTGTCAAAGGCAATCTTAGATTTTACATTTCCACCTGTACAAGTTGATGAGAGTTAGGTGAAAGAATTTGTTGAAATGCACCATCATATAATTGATATAAGCAGGGCTGGCCCTAGGTTAACTGGAGCCCTAGGCGCATTTGAGATGGTGCCCCCTTTGAGTTAGAACTAAAGAACTACTGTTGTGTATTGTATGGTTAAACTCCATTAGTTACTGGTAAATCTTTGTGAAATCAAAAAAAAATCCTGTAGAATATTAAGTGGTGTTATAATGATTCCCTGAGGTTGTTGGACTCTCAAAACTCTTACTGGATAACTCAAGCAGATCTATACACAGCTAAATAGCAGGTACACACACCATCTTTGTTTTCACTCCCTTGTACGGTCTCTATCCTAAGTTAATCAGTTCCTAAGTTGATCAATCAGACGTGGCGAGTCAAATGATACCGAATTAACATTGTATGACGCTATACATGTAGTTACTATTAACTGTTAAGAAATTATAGTAAATATGATTTAACTAGGAGCACATCAATGAACACACAAAACATTCCCCATAATAATTCTTACAGTAACTGGAATGTAATTTCTCTACGCACTTCAGGGCTACCCTATAAACATTATATTTGCTGTGAAACACATGGAAATGTCATAGCACATTTTTCCCCCATGCTCAATCTCTTCCCACCTATGCTTATTAACCATAATGCCAGGCCTGGATATAAACACTGTTTGCGTTGAACCTTTCATGCAAATAATTTGTGTTGTGTTTGATGCTTCATTAATATGTAAATGTATAACATTTGTGTGTGTTAGCTAAACTTCATCAGTACTGTACTTGTTTGTCACACAATTTGCAAATTATACTGAGTGAAAACTTTAGAACAGGTGCTATTTTTGTAGCCACATCCCAAAATAAAAATTCCTAATTGAACTACATTCCAATATACAATATATATATATATATATATATATATATATATATATATATATATATATATATATATATATATATAGAGAGAGAGAGAGAGAGAGAGAGAGAGAGAGAGAGAGAGAGAGAGAGAGAGAGTTCTGTAATGTATGCTCAAGTTGCTTCATATGCTTATACTATTCTTGACAAGACATTTTCGCTAACGTGAGTAACTCATTTTACTCTGTTTTTTTAAAGGTTATTCTGTTGAATGTTGATTGTATATTTAAATATTAAACTATATGCTACTACTGAAAAGACAATCAAACACATTCAGATTAATGGCTATATAAATTATGACATTATCAAATAATCACATTCTTAAATTGGCTCAGTAATCTTAATTCTATTGGAATACCATCTTGGATTTGGACTAAATATACGGTATTTCCTTCACCAATTTACCAAATTAAGAGACTTAACTAGAACAGATTGATCTTTTCCTCTACAACTTACAAACTTCTAAATAAATCATCTGATAGTTTACTACAAGGTCTTGTCATTGACTAAGCTTGGTTTACTATTTGTATAACGGGGGTCTATTTGTTATACATATCTATACTTTTTCTTGCTTCATCTAAGCAAGAAAACCGTATGTTTAACAAATAATACCTAACATGGTTTGCTGTTATTGGTGCAGTCTTGGGGGTCTGAATTTATTGAATTGACACAACTGAGCCCCCTAATACACACAATGACCTATATAGGACAAAGACTATTCTTTACTAAACATATAATTAGCACGTGTTATAAGTAGCACATGTTACACTAAACAAGCTTTAACTACATCATCTTAACTTATTAGCACTAGCAATATTAGTTTTGTATTTTATCCTTTATCCTCTAATGTTGTCTTTTTGACTTAAGCACGTTAGTTTTGGCGCAGCTGGAGAAGCTGAGCATCTGGTATAAATAATAATATATAATATAATAATATAATGTGTTACAATTTCAAGTTCCCAGAGATTTACTTGTCCAGTGTGATGTGAACTCGGGTTTGTTTGGAGTGGAGGCTGAATGCACAGCAACTGGACCCTGATTCGACGACTGGTTGGAGAACAACAATGAAACAAAGAGCCGCCGAATTTAAAGGCCATTCTGTCATGTGTGTTTTTAAACCATTTAAGTATTTTAAAAGGCATTTGGGTTTTAGAGGAGTGCTGGAGATGGGGGCGTATTGGTTTTATTATTATTGTTTTTTGTGAGCCCCATCTCCGTGCTGGTATTGAGCTGCACTGCCCTTTAGTTTTAAATTGAAATCTTGTATTTGAGTTATTGTTTTAATTAACGGGCAGTACAAACCGTATGCTATGACTGTGTATTCTAGATCTGCCCTGTTTTTTAAGAATAGTTGCCACCTGTATTTAATAAAATGATGTTCATTGCCCGACATAACATTGTGGTCTAGTTCATTTCCCTACTGGTATGCTGCCTGCCTGATCCCATCCGATCAGAAAGAATCAGTTCCCCTCACGGGTGCCATAAATGTATTTGTGATTGTTATATTCTGCACATTCTGTTTAAGGGAGATTGCTCAAATCCAAACTATGTTGCTTTAAATAGCAACCTAGTGATATTAAATCTTATTTTAGACTTTTAATTGAAGGAGAAGATTACAAGGTTTCTGAAAGTTTCATGATTCCTTTTTTGTAAGAATATTCCAAGCAGAATAATCTTTCTAATTGTGATTATTTTAAAATATGGAATCAATAATTAAGTACATTTACAAAAATTACAATTGTACAGCACTGCCATTTGAACATTAAAATCTATACAGTTACGAAAATAATGTTGTTACAGTACATTTCTAAATCCACTTGGGGTGTTTACTCCCCCTCCCTGGATAAATACATAATTTATGCTAATGAGCTTTTAAATAATAAACATTATTTATTACAAATACATACAGTTACAAATATGTATTAATTTGTGAATTAAGCTTATTATGTGCATGAGACCAATGAAATAAAAAGAGTTTGTGATCTTATCTATCTACAAAGTAAAATAAAAAGCCTTGATTGACTGTTGAGTGCCCCCTAAACAATACTATTCTTCCATTGGCTGTTTATGCTATGCATAGTATTAATTTCACTACGCATTGGGTTTGAACATTATGGCCCTTTTGGCATTTACCATTGTTTTTAAGACTAATAGTCTAATCACAATCTTCTTTAAGTGTTGATAAATAACGGTTCTTATTGGTCATTTTCCCAACACATTATCAAAATCTCTGCATGTTGGTTCTATACATTTATGGAGAGAGAGAGAGAGAGAGAGAGAGAGAGAGAGAGAGAGAGAGAGAGAGAGAGAGAGAGAGAGAGAGAGAGAGAGAGAGAGAGGAGCTTCAGACCAGAGAGACAGACAGTGTGAGAGAGAGAGAACACTAGAGAAGCTTCAGACCAAAGAGACAGACAGCGTGAGAGAGAGAGAACACTAGAGAAGCTTCAGACCAGAGAGACAGACAGCGTGAGAGAGAGAGAACACTAGAGAAGCTTCAGACCAGAGAGACAGACAGCGTGAGAGAGAGAACACTAGAGAAGCTTCAAATCAGAGAGACAGACAGTGTGAGAGAGAGAGAACACTAGAGAAGCTTCAGACCAGAGAGACAGACAGCGTGAGAGAGAGAGAACACTAGAGAAGCTTCAGACCAGAGAGACAGACAGCGTGAGAGAGAGAGAACACTAGAGCAGCTTCAGACCAGAGAGACAGACAGCGTGAGAGAGAGAGAACACTAGAGAAGCTTCAAATCAGAGAGACAGACAGCGTGAGAGAGAGAGAACACTAGAGAAGCTTCAGACCAGAGAGACAGACAGCGTGAGAGAGAGAACACTAGAGAAGCTTCAAATCAGAGAGACAGACAGTGTGAGAGAGAGAGAACACTAGAGAAGCTTCAGACCAGAGAGACAGACAGCGTGAGAGAGAGAACACTAGAGAAGCTTCAAACCAGAGAGACAGACAGCGTGAGAGAGAGAACACTAGAGAAGCTTCAGACCAGAGAGACAGACAGCGTGAGAGAGAGAGAACACTAGAGAAGCTTCAGACCAGAGAGACAGACAGCGTGAGAGAGAGAGAACACTAGAGAAGCTTCAGATGATGTCAGAGGTGACTAGCATAGACTGTACCGGAGAGGAAGACTGTGAGATCTCACTAGAGAAGAGACCAGAAGACAGATAGCTCTGCTGAGAGAGAGTTCTTCACTCAGAGTGAAGACTCTCTCAGACAGACACGATTATTCTCTCTTGAGAAAGGTGAACACTAAACGAGAACAAGTGAAGACGACAGCGAGAGAGTACCTTTCTTCTGAATTAAAGATCTCACAGAAGGTAAGTCATGGCCTCGGAGACACGAAGTAAACTCGTCTGTCGATTAAATTGTATCACTCTAGAGCTGGTAAGACTCTAATAAAACAACACCTTTGAGCTTAGACCAGAGAGAGAGAGAGAGAGTTTTATCCATTGTGTCTTGGCCAGACAGAAGCTACTTTACAGTATGCCACAGAAAGTAATGGGACATGGCCTAAGCATGTAAAATTGTAAATCTCTTCAGTGTTCCATGATCTGTTTTGTTTTTTAAAAAAGTTGTGATTATGCTCGGTTGGTAAAAGTGCTAATAAAACAGTTCATTTTCACCCAATTTGCTTCATTTTTTCCCCATGTTCATTTCATATTGAACTTCATCAGTGCAATGCTTTTTTGAGCCATGTATAATTACAATATATATACAGGGACCAAATGTGATTTTTTTTTTTGGAAAATTGTTAAGCGTTTACATATATCATCTCTACCACATATACTATGCCTGATCCTGTTGAAATTTACACAGTATGAAATGATATTGTATGGCCTTTCATTTGATATGTTACATGCATGCAGCACAAACGATCCAGTACTTACATTTACATAAATGAAAACAATGAAAAACCTGTGGAAATAGGGCTGAGAGTAAAGAGTTATGAAGCAAAATGTATTAATTCTATAGGGTGATGCAAAGCTTTTAGACATAGCTGTATATACTCTAATGCAGATTAATCTATTCTCTATCTCTGTCTCCTGGCAATAAATATGATTTAATGCAACATTTTGTTTGTATTTTGCAGGTTATGGGTATAACTTTCAGTGGCAGATTAGGTGAATAATTAATTTTCTGTTGGACATGGAAGACTGCCTGTAATTAAATAATGCAATGTGTGCCAATTGAGCTGCAAGTCACAACAACAATTGCAGGGACTCAGTAGCATGTCTATACTGTTTCTTGTTCACAGTGGGCTCATTGACTATTTATTTAGTCTTCACAACCAGACCAGTGTATCTGTTTACTGGAAGGGTACACATCAAAGAACCTTTTCTTGAAGCAGCAATGAAAAAGAAAAAAAAAAATTAGGATGATATATTAAAAAAAAAAAAGGATTTTGAAGGATTATTTATGTTCACAGGTGTTAAAATCATGGGTTAAATCCACAATTCTTCTTATTATTATTTTAAATTTAGAGACAAAAGCTCATAGGCTCACTGTCTGAACAGGACATTTCTCTGGATCAGCCATTTTAAGGAAACAACCAGACCATCACCATTCTTTTGAGTCCATTATAAATGTAATGTTAATCAAAGATGTTCCTGGACTTTAAAGTGTGCATGCAAGGACAGCCAAATTTCATTAAAAAGTAACCCAGAAAACCAAATCTTAAAAAAAAGCAGAAGGCTTTCTATTTTTATAGCACTTACAATGTTGAAATTTACATTCTGTACAATGATACTAGGCAAGCATGGCAACAAACGATTAGCAAAATAGTCAAAGCATTGATAAAGTTTTGACTATGGACAGCTGCTGGGTGGTCCTTGAACCCAACAGTACCATTTGTTAGTCTCAGGCAGAATGTTTTTATTATTATTTGTTTATGTATTTATTTGCAATAATAATAATAATAATAATAATAATAATAATAATAATAATAATAAATAATAATAATAATAATAATAATAACAACAACAGAAATATGAATAATAATTGTAGACTAGTACATTGTTAAACATAATGTGTTCTTGGGTACTTGTGTGGGTATACATTATTACTGAAATGCATACAGTAGGAGGGAAATCTCTCAAGCTTTCTCAAACAACAATTAGCAGCAAAGATCGTTTGCTTCGGATTGCTCTGTCAGATTTGTCATAATTTCATTCGGATTCCTCACTTACTGCAATAAATAAATAAATAAACCTGAAACAAAAGTACATTAAAAAAAAAAAAAAAAAAAAAAAAAAAAGCATTCGCATTTCTTGATAATTGACCTTGCAAGCTTAAGGAATGCTGTTTCTTTAAGCAGTGATTATTTATTTATTTATTTATTTATTTTTTTTGTCCGGTAGGAGGCGAAGAGACAAGAGGTGTTTGTGTCTCTCTAAGGTCAGCGACCCCGACTAAAACCGACTCGATAACGTTGTTTACTTTGAAGAAAGGGACGGAGGACATTGTGAAGTGTCGAGCAAAAACAACGGAAAAGTTTAGATTTCACATTCAAAAAAAAAACACAAGGCCCCCAGTCATTTAATGTTACCCATTTTATCTGATCAGTTGTTTCCTTATCCTGCCATTTCAAATGCAGAGATACTGTGCGCATTTTAGCCAGTCTGTTCTTATGTGTTTATTATTTTTTTAATGTAGTACTCTTGCTGTTGGATATATTACTAGTATTAATAAGCATGCTACAATCTTTATTCGTGTCTGTAATGTAATTGTTTTGCCTTCTAGTGTAAAATCCGGAGAGATGCAAAATATAAAATATGTATTGCAATTTGAGGAGGTATTTGATCTTTCATCTGTGTGGTCAGATGTGCTTTGTCACAGTGTATGAATTTGTTGGGCATGAGTTCCAGTGTAAGTTTGATGTCTGAAAGGTTATGAGCTGTTGGCTGATAAAGCGTGTTCAGATCTGATCTCCTGTATGTTCATTTGACCCCTATTTAAAATCCATCTCTCTTCTAATTCTGCTTTCGTTAATACTAATACAATTCTTATTGCGAGTTTGGGTAGATAGTAAGGGTCACTGAATGTCTGCAATATCAATTTAAATCCCCTAATAGGTAAGTAACATCTCTTTTCACAGAAACTTTCCGGTTTTCTTTTTATTGCCATCTGAATACACATGCTTTAGAGTCAACGGTTTACCACGCTTCAGTACGTGTGTGTACGCGCGTGAAATGTCAGAATATGTTTGAATTCGATTATTTTAATCTTCTTGCATGTGCAATACATGTAATAGTCTCTGTATTGAAACGTTACGTTTAAATGGCTGGGGAATGGTTAGGTACCATCATTAAAACGTACTATTATGCTGGATTATTTCCATCTCACCCTGCAACGAGAGATTCAACAGCTACCCGTAAACTTGAAAGGATGCTGTGACTAGAAAAAAAACAACAAAAAAACAACAAAAAAACAGTTAATGAATTCATCACTAATACACTTCCTTAATTACAATACGGGTATCTTCACAGCAACACTAATTAATTACAATCTTAAACTACCATTAATCATGCAGCAGAGCCTGACGGGGAAATCGCATTTGTAATGTTCAAGAACTAAAGCAAAGTAAAGACCAAGAATGTGGAAATCTGGATTTGAATGTTTAGGTATACATGTTTTAGTAATGTGCATGATCAGTAGATTGTGTAAGGGTGCGCTTTTAAAACACGTATGAACATTTTCCTTAATGAACAGATTCATTTGAAAGGCGGTTATCTTGGAAATTAGATTCTGCTGATTGTAACGATAATTACTCCCCCCCCCCCCCCAAAACCAAAACAATACAAAAATAAAACAACATGCTACTTGTCTTAATTTCTTAAGGATAATTAGCTTTTTTTATTTAAAAGGCAACAGGAGATCATAATGTAATACAAAATGCGTGGTTACATACACTCGGTCGAGAACGTACACCTTGTAATGTTGATATAAAAATGATGATTTCATATTTTCAACTTTAGTTAAAGAGAGTGTGGGGGTATGACATCTTTGCAAAGAAAAATAATGTCAATGTATGCATTATTCATAGGGACAGGGAAATGTTTACTCTGAGATATTGATTGGAAGATAGACATTTGTCTACCTTTCAATCAAGCTGATACAGTTTGGTGTTGGGATGCCATCTGGAAAGAATGATATATTTTTTTTACAGCTAAGCGAACCTCTTAAAGTAATCAAGCCCTTTGAAGTACATTAAAATGTTGACTAGTTTAAAATTACACTATCAAGTAGGCCTAGTATACCCATCAGTTTAAATGCATAACACAGAATTATGGCGATAGTCTACTGATGAACTCTTTGTGTCTTGAAATATTCAAAAATGTAAACAGGGGCGGTGTAGGGGGGCGGGGGAATGGTGTCGATTTTAAAAAAGGAAAAGGGTACATAGAGATGGGCAAAATGTTAATTGTAAACTTCTGGTCTTGAGGATTCGTGACAGTGGTAATTAGTGGTGGTGTTACTGGCTCTACAGTTTTACAAACTAATTACATAATGAAGGCAAACGAGTCGCTGTTCGTGGTCCTGAAATCTGTTTTTTGTTCTGTACTTATTAGTGGATCAGTAGGCAGACTGTTTTAGGCAGATTGTTTTTTGCATGAAGAGGCACGGGAGGTAATACCCGCGAGCCAGATTCTATTGCACCGGAGTTTAAAGACATTCCATCTTTATCAATCGAATTGGAATTAAGTAGGAATGAAGAAAAACAAACGTATAGAAAGCAGCTCTTAAGCAGTATAACCCGAAATAACTCTTAACCGAAAGAGTATGAATTAATTACATCCGTTTTTTTTATTATACTTCATTACTCTTATATCCTCAACACCACCACTATATAACCGTACGTTTCTCAGAACAACAAGAAGAACAATAAAAACAAGATCAACACCAGATCATTGGCAAATGACGAGTGATCTCAACATTCGAGTGCTTTTGTCCAGGTAGTCTGAATAGAGCTGAACGTTTTGACTGTTTGCTGGTGACCCATTACTTGTTGCAATGCAGTTGTATTGCCGGTGTTAGCGGTAGGGTATATATCTGTTAAATGCAGACAATAACCCGATAGGTATGACACGCGGGGGAATGAAAAATGGGTAGAATTAGCCAAGATAACACACGCATTAATGAAATAATATGATCATCACATACTTTTCAAAGAAACATTCTGTTACACAATTGGGTAACCAAACGTTACACTTGGAGACGCTATCTGTCGCTTCAACACGTCACCCTTTGAAGGGCTCCTATTATTATTATTATTATTATTTATTATTATTATTATTATTATTATTATTATTATTATTATTATATTTTCTAATCCACTAAAACCCTAAAATGTAATATGTATTTACAACAAAGTTTTGTAACTGTATAGAGCGTGCAGTTCGTTTTAACTGCATATATGACGCACAACATAGATGTGTGCAGGAATCCTGATGAGCACACAATCTGAGAAATACTAAAACAAAGACTTGGGTACATTATGGTAATGGAAACTACACTGACTGATCTGATATAGCAACAAAGCAAAGTTGTAGTAAATATAACTGAACTTTAAATGTATTTGCAAAATTATGCACACAGATATGGATACTCTACGCAAACAACAACTTTCTCCTGGTATTTATTTTCTCATTGTCCAAATACAGTATTTATTCGAATTACAACAAACTGCTTCACACATTTCGTATCCATGTGATTGCAATAAAGCATTTCTTCTTCTAAATCCATGACCTGCAACATTACTTTAAAATACAATGTACACATACCGTTATGAGGAAACACATACAAAAGAAAGAAAGAAAAATGAAGAAAATGAGAGAATTTTTTTTTTTTTTTGTAGTATGATGGACAAAGTATAAAGCGATTTTTGACATTTAGTCATTAACATCCAGATCCCCGTTCCAGTTTTGTCACACGTCGCCTTCACAACTCCAAGGCTAAATGATTTCGACCTAGATAGCCACCTATTAGAATTAATGAATTGATTTTTCAGAGCGACACACTGTATCCCCACCGGTGGCGAACGTCTGTTGATAGAAACAAAGAACATGCATACGTAAATAGAATTCCTGGTCCACTCGCAAGGAGGAAAGATATAACATAATTTCACGGCAGATAGAAATCTGGAAGCGTTTCTGACCAGCAGCACTGAAATAAGCTGTCTTTTTTTTTCTCCCACTAATCTTGGCTGCACGTCAGAAGCTGTGTAGCAGTGCAGCAGAAAGGTAGCATATTCAACCACTGCCTATAGGTTACTAATGCAATTTGCACTGTTTTTTTTCACTATTCCTAAGATTCTCCTGCCTGTCTATCTACCGCTCCTCTCTGTTTCTTGCAGGCTACTTGTGAATGGATTTCTCTGGGATTTGCACACCCTAACATGGATGTCCCACCATTCCTTGCATCGGAAGCTTTCTTCTTGGCGCAGTGAATGAAGAACATGCAGTGATTGCTAATGGATTTGGGAAGCGTATGTTCTCTTCTATAAGTGGCCATGCCGTGATCCTCACTGAGGGCCATCACCCTACTTAACGTCAGTATAACTGTTCTGGGGAATCTAAACAGTAGGGAATAAACATTGTGCATTATACAAACAACATGAAGATCACCTCCCCAATTCTAACTAATCTGATCTTCAGGTGCCTCATTAGGCTCTATCTGCTGATATTATGTGTGGGATATTCTCATGGGATGCCACACGTTTTAAGATTTGGTAAGATTTTTTTTTATATATATATATATATATATATATATATATATATATATATATATATATATATATATATATATATATAATATATATAATGTCCTTCCTGGGTTTTCTTGTTTACTTAAATATCTATTGTTGTGTGTTATACTTCAGTCCTTCTGGGCGCCATCGCGGGCTTGTTCTCCACAGTTTGCATATAACTATTGACCCCGTTGATACCCTTCGTATTTCTCATATTAAAATAGCATGTGTTACAGCATATCTTCTAAACGTTTCCTACTGCTACTGCACTTGACCGACAACAGCGCACAGCAAGTGATAACACTGAAGAGAAGTAAGCACCAACTATTTCCGCGAATGGTATGACTGAAAATCTGTATATATATATAGGTGTGTGTGTGTGTGTGTGTGTGTGTGTGTGTGTGTGTGTGTTTGTTACCCTTTTAGCATCCATTGCCAGATGGAGATCTTTTCTATAGGTCTGGGCCATAGTTATGTTTTGATAGCAGTGTGCTGTGTATATGAGCAGATACTGTATGTCGTGGTAAGGATGCAAACAATAAGCTGATGAGGTGTAAAACTGTTGTCTTCCTAGAAATGACCTTTCCGCACATTAAGGTGGCAGATAATTCTTAAGGCGAACTTCATAACTCTTTATTAAAGTTACAAGGAAATGTGGAATGTGGAATATAGAACGCTTCGACGTAACTTTGGGAAGACAATGTGTTGTGTTGTAAGCAGACCGGACCATTTTACAATTAAACATACAAAATACAGATTACATTTTAGTAGCAAGAAAACAAAACTATCTGATTTTTTTTGTTTTTTTATTTAATCGTTTTTATCTGTACATTATAGATAACTTTTGTTTGTCTGTATTGTCATTTGCGGTCCAATACATTTAATAGTCGCTTTGCATTGCCATTATGAGAGCTGTTGTAGTAAAACTTGCAGCAGGTGTGTGTGTGTGTGTGTCCAGTGTACACATGTTTGAGGTTATGTTTCGTTTTATGTTTTGTATTAAACATTTCATTGTATAAAGCCATCTATAGGATTGCTGTCCTGTCATATTTAAGCATACATCTGTGTTGCTTAAATTTCAATGCCATCCCTATTTGCAAATTCACACTACCGTCTAGTCTAACCTGTAAACAAGTAGGCTATAGTTTAAAATGTTTTGCAAGTCTTAAATGCACCGAATTGAGTATATAGTCAGCATTCTGTGTATAGTCAAGAAGCAGTTAGATTATGGATCAGGGTTTGATTTTACGGTACGGATTTCTCTCATTACCGGTATTGGCTTATTGAGCTGCTGCCTTCCTCACGTTGCTAATAGCAACCATCCCATGGAATTGCATTGTTCCACAAGGTGCGTGCTGGTTAAAGCATGTGCACACGCTCCAAAAATGAGAGAGCACAAAAGTAAATAAGTTAGGGTGAGGTCTAAACAAACGTTGAATATTTAGTACAAAAAGACTTTTAAGAGTATATTGATTTATTACAGTAAAGTACTAATACGAATGATAAATAATAATAATAATAATAATAATAATAATAATAAATAATAATAAATAAATAAATAAATTAAAATGTTCACAATAACATGGTTGGTAATGACAGGGCATAAGATTTAGTTAGGTTGCTACCAAACGGGTGTCTTCTACAGATACTGGCAGCGACTGCAGCCCAAAGGGAGACTGCAAGTGTTAGCTGCCACTATGGCAAGGATCAAGATGGCAAGATGTTATACGTGCAAGATCAAATGATATGGTTATTTTGCATTTACGTTTTAGGAATACAGACAACTAAGTAGACTAATATGGTAAAAAGCCACCACACAAGTCAAAGTTCAGATAAATTATTGACATGTCCTGACAAACTTCGAAATATTACACAGGTATGGCTTCATTTTGAGCACATGACAAAAATTTAAAGTTCCTATTTACACAATGTATCTTGTACATAAGCTAAATTCCTAAATCCATTTACAGCAAATGTTATATATTATCTCTCGTCCCGTTAACTCTCTTGGTTTGTTTGCCTCCACTTTATGTTTCCTCATCGATCCTGCCTAACACTTTCTTTGTGCTTTTGGTAAACCCCTTTCACGTGTCCGCTTTTCCAGTGTGTCTCTTCAGGGGGACGCAAGAGGGTGTGGGGGGACGACTCAAATAAAGAACAATTTGACAGTAACAGTTCAAAAGCCTCTCAGCACGAATATATGACACCATATTAGGAAACAACCTTGTGATACAACTTAATCTCCAATAATGCTTTTGATGCAAGAGACAGGGTTATGTGTAAAGCAATGCATTTACAGGCTCGCAAAATCCAACAAGAAGCATATTGTATAGTCACAGCAAAACTTAAATGTAGGACCTATATGTACTACAGCAGTGTAACAGACTGTAATTTTAAACATGTATTTTGACAATGTGCATTATTTTATCCAAACTGCTGTTTAAAATGTTTGTCTACTGATAGTGATGCAAACCAACTGATCTTTTAAACACATTTTAGTGTTACAGTAGTATGTATTCTTTTTGGTTATTTTTATTCTTGTGCGGTTTCTTTGTACGTCTAAAGTATATTTCAAGCCATTAAAACCTGCTTCATGAAATTCTTACAGGCTTACATTTGGTTTTACAGTGTAGATAAAAATACTGTAGCGTTGCGTGTATATGAAGGTGACTCACGCCAGGTATTTCAGTTTCTCAAATTCACAGTTTATTAAGACGGGACTCTACACTGGACAGGTAAAGTGTGCTGCTTCACCAGCCAGTGGTACAAATACAGCTGAGCAGTGTAGTGCTACTCCGACTGTGATAAATAATCCAAAAAAAAAAAAAAAAAAGAAAGAAAAAAAAAACCCTACAAAAAAACACTTTTTCGGCCGTATGCTGAGGCCACTCAGTGTAGACCTCTGTGCTTCTTGGCTGTGGCTTCTGTGGTCTTTCTACCATTCCAGATTGTCTCTCTGTCTCAGCAGCAGCAGCAGCCCTTTACTTATCCCCACACCAAGGCCATGCCCCCGGTGCACTAGTCACCAATCCCAAGCAGACATGGCTTCCCACTTTTAATCCCCTGATAGTTGCAACACCTTGTCCCTTGGATTTGCCAGCAACATTGCAACTTGGTACCACTCGCGCGTCAAGCCGAAACGTTGATTTGGTAGTGATTCTGACATCCCTGAACACCTTCTACAAATTAATTGTTGTTCATTATATATATATATATATATATATATATATATATTATATATATATATATATATATATATATATATATATTAAACATTCCCTTTTCATTATTCATCTACAGGTAACTAGCTAGTCGGGAGTGTGAGAATCTGCGGTTTTCCTTGAAAATGAAATGCTACGTTCTTCTCTTGGCGAGATTTTAAAATTATGGGTTTACACAAACACCAACAGCAGCCTTACAAATAAAGTGAAATGTGTTTTCTAAATATACTAATCTTTTTGTACTGGATACACTGCTCAACCACTTCACAAATAGGGTGTTCTGCATAGAACCATGTGATTTCACCTCATAGAAACCTTTTATTTAATTAGCCTGTGGTTGCACAATTCCATTGCTAATATTAAAGATAAGCTTAACAAAATGGAGATCAAAAAATAAAAACTCAGTCTAAAAAGTGTCAGTGAAGCGACATGTCTGTCAGTTAGATGTTTAGGTAAAAAAAAAAAAAAAAATGCCCTGAAACATATGGACTATTGTCAGTAGGAAACATAGAATATAATTAGATTTATTATTAGATTAATAATTGAATCTTAGCATATGTTGTTTTTTGAGGATGTACTTAATACACACAATAAAACACAATGACTAAATACCAACGTTTAAAACTGTTGCATATGATTTATATTTAATTAGTAAACATTAGTATTACAGTGGATCATGGACTTGCTTTGTTAGTACAGTATAAAGAACTCCACAATTAGAAAACAGCTTTTTACAGTGAAGGTAATTGAAAACATGTAAGGTTATCAGATGTTTCTTTTGTGAAGAAGGGGACAGTATAGTTAATAATTCCATGCCACAGTTCCATGCCACAGTTTAAAAGAGATGGTACGTGGACTTGTAATTTTCATTGAAAATTCCCCTAATGCTTAGTGGAATCCTTTTGTGATAAAGATAACCTTTGCCAAGGAAAAAAAAAGGTGAAAAAATATTGTGATTGACTGATTGAGATTAAACAGGGAGAGTAAGATTTAATTTTGATAACATAACAACCCTTCTTATTTTCTCTTAGAAGTTCTTCTGACAATTTTGCAATGTGATTAAATTGCCTGATTGAAGTGACCATGGTCATAGGGCGATAACGACTGTTTGGATTTTATAAACAACAGTTTAATTAAAAGGGGCAAAACAAATTAACTTCCTTTATTGCTAAGTATGGGAAAATTAAATGCTTGGGATTAAAATGGGATTCTTACTTGTAACGCCATAGCATTTTATTATCGAACCGTTGCAGGATGTTAAAAATAAATAAATAAATAATATATATCATTGTAATAACTGTACTTGGTAATTACATATTTAACTAATTAGTTTATGTTGTTTTTTAATCAATTTTCAGAACACTACAATTGAATACACACCATGCTTTGAAAACCTATTATTTCCATGATCTTGGATTTTTGGCCAGTCCACTGTTTGAGCAGCAGCAATACGTTGCATGCATACATTGTGTAACTAATCAACATTTTAGTGGTTTATCTATGGCTATTGTAATTATATGTAACTATTGAACTATCACATTGCTTGACTATTGGGTATATATAAAGACATTTACAGATATTTACAAACAATACAACTTGACTACATTATATGGTTATTCAATATGTATAGTATGATTATAGCCATGTAGGCATAACATACTGCTTAAAGCATTTAAAAACAGGCAGTTTGCAAACCAACCTAAATATATCGTGATAATAAGATTTTGAAGAAAATTGTGTACTTGCACATGCTAGCAGTTAATAGCAGTGATAACAATGAAATTGATTGAATAAACAAATTGCAACATTGCTTTTTATTGGACTTTTTTCGAAGGGTCCATTATTACACATCTTAAGCATGTTTTTAAATATATTGATGATTATTACCAAGATCAACAGTTTACAACAGTTTAAACCTTGCAGGAACCATACATGCATTGTTCCATATAGAATGGCCACCAACCTTATTTTCTAACAGTAGATTCTGGGGTCGCACTTAGTATTTGGTTTGGTCTAGGGCATGTTGATATTTCTGTCTGTTGTTTGTTGGGCGCAGGTTGCCTGTCGGCTACAGAATAGGTATGACACATTAATTCTGCTTAGCTAAGATGTATTAATAGAAAGCCTGGAGTTGCTCAGTCTCACAGATCTCACTTTAGATGAAATGGGCACTGCGAGCTAATCTGGCTACTGAGCTCTCAATATCACCTAGCACTGTGAGAATAGATATTCCGTATATAGAAAGTTGCTGTCATTAGTGACCCTTTGTTTTATGTGCTGGTTGATTTAGTAACGTTCAGTTAGGAAGCTTTGCTTTTACTATACAAGTCTCCTGGCTCTTCCTTCAAATTTAACAATGGTAACTAATACTTAAATTATCTCTCTTAATTCTTTTTCATTTTAATAATTTATTGATGCAAGTTCCTGGTGCCTGAAAGTTTAATCCTAAAATGATGGGGCATAATTATCTTCAAAAGTTTAAAACAAATGAAAGCCCATAATAATTTAATAGATCTTGTGGCTTTTCGGAGGAGGGTTATTGTCTGAAATCATTTGTTTTGTAATTGGCAGGTGAGTTCTTGAATATCAATGTAACACTGGTTGCTGTATTTTTCATGTAACAGAGCAAAGCAATATTATACCTGATTTTGTTTAAAAATACTACAAAAGTTTGAGTTTCAAAATAAAACCAGTTAAAACCTTATTTTTTGAATATTTTCCCAGAAATAGTGGGCCTGTGCTTTTACGTTGAGTGAAAACCATCTTTTTACCTACCTATCTCCCCAGTGACAGCGTACCTACATATTTCATTCTCCTGTTATTAGATATATGAAGAGAATTGCCCATGCAACAGTGAATAAACTTGGGGTGGACAGTTCTTGAGGGTATCAGTATCAGTATCTAGGTCATGTTGAATTTTTTTAAATTTGATTTTGATTAAGCCATACAGTACATAGTCATATACTATTCCATAAATGTCAGTTAATAGCGATCTAGCTTTTTAAAGGGCACATGGCTATGTAAGAACATAATATAAGAAATTCCAGAATGAGAAATAGGCTATATCTTGGTAAATGGCAAAAATGTTCGTTTTACGTGCCAATCTCATTGATCTATCTGATTCTTTGTTGTATTATTGGACAGGTGTAATATTAATGGGCATACGTTATCTTAAATTCTAAGTTTGGGATAACAAACCAGCGATCATTGATGCTATCGCACAGACTGTCAGTAGCAACAGGAGAAAATTGTTAAGGAGGGATATACTGTATGTAGTTATGTTTGTAACCTTCAATATGGTGTTAACGCCATGCTTTTTGTTTTTTTTAAATATACCCATATCAGAAAAATACAATATTATCTGCTAATTTTGTTTATTTAGTTGGTTAGTTAGTAAGATTTAAAATGCGCCTCTAACTCTGAAAAAGTACAGTTGTAATTTGTTGTCAGATCAGGTAGCCTACAGTATATGTCTATAAAAGAGTATAGTAACTGTGGTAAGAAATATTTTTGCCAAATAGAACTTACATTTTATAGCATATTTGTCCTTTCACCATGTCATTTTATTTTTTTGGAGCTTTCATACACTATTTCGTTCATAATCAGAACTGTTCTGAGGTAAAATACATGTTTTTTTTTTACACCCCATCTTTACACTGCATTTTATAATGTGCTTCTGTGATTGAACTGTTGTATCACCACTACCTAGTGCCAAATTTGAAGTTCCAAGCAATACATCTCAAATGAGATGTGTTTTATTCTCTGATACAAAGATTTCAGCTGAACTGTACTGCAGTTTAACAAAAACTACAACTATTCCCCCAAATTACCAGTCTACTGTTCGATTTAGTTATTGTAGTAAGTGCCATTAACATAGAAGTGTGTGATGAGGACAAAAGGACAATTCAGCACAGTCTTCCATTAAAGACGTGTATCAGGGAGCTAACCAAGCCGTATTAAACAAACTTCCTAATCTTCAAATCCCATCGAGTCAATGCAATAAAGCCTCAAATGACAGTATTATTGGTTACAATAAAACCATCTAATGCATTTTCACTACATTACTGGAAAACTACAAGCCCTGTTTCCACAACGGATTTTGCACAATACATGAATAAATCAATAGCCGAGGTCAAGCGAATGGCATACTTCTTTTTTCCTTCATCGGCATCAGAGACGTGCAGATGTTAAGATTTTACAATTACAGATAGAAATGTGAAGATCATCCTTCCCGTTACATTACCAAATATTGGTTTAAATTTATATAGCATTCCACAGAAAATATTATAGTACATAACATTTTTGCATGGCGATGACTGTCCATTGAATACAAATACAAAGAGAAAATACATTTCTTTAAAACAAACAAAAAAAAACATTATTCATTTTTATGCATGTTAGCTGTGTTGCATTTGCACTGTATTTTCAATTTAACTTGTATATATTATTTAGAAATACTAAAACAAATGTAATAAATTCAATGACAAACTTTTTTAAAAATAAAATCTTTTTTAATGTCTTTTGCAAACATTGAAAAAGACTTCCAGCCAAACATTTGTCATTTCATTCATTTTCTTTTAGCAGTTCTAAATTCAGTACTATTGTGTGTTTAATACTTGCATATGTAATGCATTTACTTTGCTTTATAGCATTTTCTTCAGCATGCAATACTTTGTTACATTTTGCTTTTAACATGCAATACCCCATTAACCTTTAAAAGGAGCAAAAGCTTTTAAATTGGAAATACAAGTACAAGCAAACCTAGATGGTATAGTTGTTGCTTCATATGTTAAGAGCATGTGGTCTGAAAAAGGCTTTTGTGGGTGATAATAAATTGAGTTTGGTGGTTTAATACATTGTGACATGGTGGTACACTATATAACAGTATAATAACAATTTTAATGATATACTGTAGGTTGCTTTCATCTACCCAAACAAGTTAGATTTTTACAGGTAATCTGTTGATAGACTCATTGGTCCATTAATAAAACAATTTGTCCATTACTCATTTAAACATTTTTGTAGAGTTGTATTCAGTGGTCCATAACTAATCCAATTTAACAATGCTTCTGATAAAAGTTATGGACTGACTTTATTTTAATAAAATTCAGACAAAAAGGTGAGATTAAAAACAAAAAAAAAAATACTGAAATCATTTATTCAAAGAAATGAATAATGTAGGTTTCTTTTGTTGCTTGTTCTAAAATTGCATTTCAGAATGTATCCAGAATCATTAATAACGATTTGTAGATTCTCTTTCTTTTTAGAAGTATTGAATCAAAACAATCAGCTAAGCTACCTAGTATCACTTACAGCGCAGGCCTTCATTTAAGAAGGGTGTTCATAACCGTTCTCTATGGTATAAACTCAACAACCGTGTTAAACAAAGTGTGAGGTAAAGATTTGTGATTAGACCATGATGGTTTTGAAACCATTTGGAAATGACATCAATTGCAAAACTGACCTTCATGTGCAGTTTTTTGTTTTATGAGAAATGTCAACAATTATTTTTGCATTACTTTGGGGCATAGTCTGTTAATGTGGGCTATAAATATATACTCTAGTTCTATTTTTTTTTTTTTTTATATAAATATGTATTTTTTAAATCTTTAGCTTTTAATTTCCTGAGCTCATGTTTCAAATAGTCACATGTCACCTAAAACGTGTCCTTCAATATACAGGATATTCTAAAGAACTCCTAAGCACACACATATTCTAAAGCTCTATATTTGTAGGAGAATATGTAATACCTTTTTACAATGTACAATTGCCTTGTATTTGTGAGCACATAATGCAGTTAAATTACTTTAATATTCTTTTAAATTAAAGCATTCATGAACTTTACTTACGTTAATACTAAAATACTCACAAATGTTAGGAATGTAAATGAGGTTGTCTAATACTCAAATACCTGTTTTATGTAAAACTAATAATCAATTATTACTATAGTCAATTATATCTGTTTGCAATGCTTTCCAATATATTAACAAGCTAATTAAGTATTCACAACCAATTTGTCCTAACTGAGGTCAACCATATCAATATGCTAGGTAGGTGTGGGTCAAATGAACAGGGCTAAACAGGATTTTTAAACATATTTGTATACTGATGGATGAGGTATATTCTTGACCACCTACACCTGATTTGTTTTAATAGTATGTCTCTCCAGACATCCAACTGGTTAGTTTAAATACCAATTGGTTATTGCACTGCATCCTAATCAATGCCCTAATATGTGAAAGCACGGTCTGAACTGAGAGAAACAGTGAAAGTCCAGCTTCAAATGAGTTACTTTTAGTTCATTCAACCTCAAAATATCCCTTAATAATTCACCACAGTCATAAAACACTGGGCTTACCTTGTGCGAAACTAATGTTCACAAGCTAAAAGAAAAGTACAGCTGCCATGAAGAATTAATGGAAAACAAAATCTCAATTTTTTGTTCCTGAAATAAATGCCACTTTTGTGAAGAAGGAAAGGCATGGCCTAAGGTTTGTACAGCGCTCACATGTATTTCAACAATAGCTGTATTTAATCCCACTTCAATGTTTTCCTGAAAAGTATGGTATGTATTACCATGACATTTCTGTCACTGTTTTCATCTTATATTTAAACTTCTAGATCTTAAATATTTGAACACTTCCCTCCGTTTCTATATTTGTATGTAAAGCTTTATCCACCCTTTACAATTTCAAGACTGAAAAAAATGAATTAAAAAAATATTTGAGCTAATTGACTTTGTTTGCTTTAGTGCCACCAGTCTGCATTATCAGCGTTCTTAAATTGGGTTTAGGATTGCCAGCTTTGTGGGTATTACACTGTGTCTTGGACTATTGCCAGAATCTTCAGAGCAAATATATTCAAATCATTGGTAAGCTGCTTACAATATTCATGTTTCCACTCGTAGAATGGTTTATAGAAATGTGAAACTAGTTATGACTTGCAAACCAGTTACATGCCCCCCCAAAAAACTTACTTAAGCTGTCAAGAAAAAAATAAATAAATACGGCCCTTATTGAACAAAACGTACTAACAATCATTACTACTCTTAACACAGATAATGCACCTGTGAACCTCATTCAGAAGAGCCAGTACAAGGCTACACAATGTCATCACCATTATCGTTACATGATTGTGTGTGTTTCATGATATGACTACTGTTTTCTGCAAAAGATATAACAGTAAAACAAGTATTCAACTTTAGTTAGTCAAATAGCATATAGTTTAAACCTGCTGTAATAAAAAACAATTTATTGTAATCCTTTAAGGTTAGTATCTTGCTTTTGTCAGTATTTACACAGTGTCTTTACCTCTAAAGGAGAGACATTTAGCTCATTTTAATGTTCCCTTACCTTCTGTTGTTAAACTGTATATAATGAAGGTAGAGCAAGCAGAGTTAAAAGAACATCACATGATTTAAATGGAACCAGGAAGTCAATGTCTGGCAGTTTGAACTATCCAAACAAAGTCACAGACAGATAAAGATAGATATAGAGAAAAAAACGATATAACTCTCCTGGACTTTTCAACATTAAAAACGTAATAAAAAAGGTAAGAGGATGCCATTGGAAGCTACTTACTCTAACAAAGAAAATAGAACAATTTTTATTTTTTCATTATCCTAATAAGCTAATGAATTAAGACAATTAGGCACCTACAATTTGAAAGATAAATAATGACATGCCTAACAACTTTGTTGATGTGTGTGCCTTTGAAAGCAGCACACTTGTCTTGGGACTAGAGAATAAATCCTACTTGTGAAAAACCTGCACACTACCTGAACACCCCCACTGTAAAGGCTTGCAGGCTGGTGCACTTGTTTCAACTGAGACATTAAATCAATGACACACCTGTTTGTAGGACATGAAGGACTACTGCACTTGTCACACAAGACAGCCCCAAGGAGAAAGTGCAGTTTCAGACTTTCAGCAAGGGAACAGAACATTTGTGTACATCAACACCAATAACAACACTACTAAGAAAGATTTTACTACTAAGGCTGCTGCTATAACAGCAGCTTCTATTGCCACTACAACGATACAAATAATATATCTAAATATTTTTTGGATTGTGCCTTTATTTGAAAGGACAGCCTTCCAAAATATGCTTTGCCTATTTTTTTTTTAAGTAAAGGGCAAAGTATAAATCCTTCCGCAGCCACTGCCTGCTAGTCCTTATTTGTCATAGCCAGCCAATGGGGCAGAACAAAAGAGCTACAGGCATTATTTACCGTTACCAACCCCATCATCACTATGAGGCTGAGCTGACAACCTTGAGCAATCTGGAAAACTCAGTAAATGCTAAAAGGAATTGAAATCTAATGCTTCTACCGATATCTAGATAAAAGATTAATCCAGAAACTATGTTGAATACAATCTAAGTAATTAAAAAAAAAAGAAAAAAAAAAAAAAAGTTGTGTTTAAGGTCGTTATGTAATGTTTTTTTTTTTTTTTTAGATAACATTAAGTAAGTCTAACCAGATAATTTTTGACAGGAGAGCCTATTTAAAAAGTTTGACCCTCATGGACAGGCCAGAAGTTTGAACATGCTCAAGCTAAATTGCTATCTCAAGTTTAGTGTCTTGTTTTTTTCCTTGTAAAATAAGATTTGTGCCGTCGTTTATTTGTGATTTTTAAAGCTGTCGTCAAACCTAAAAAAAGCTTTTGTGCTACAGGGCCTTTGTGTTATTTAATGAGGTAACGTGACTTAGGAGGCACTGGGGAAACTGGAAGCTCCTCTCAAACTATGTCAGGTCATATATAATTTGACATTTGTTGAGGAAATGCTTGCACAGATTAAAGCTGGCTTGTCGTAAGAATAATTTCACTAACCTTAGCAGATCGTTTACCTGTAAAAGATAACCCCTCTTATATTGTAGAAGCAATAAGCAGTCTGTTCAAGTATATATCAGCATATCCTTTTCATTCTATAATCACAACATTAAGATTATTAACCACTGCTTTTTTTCTCTGCTCTTCAAAGTATATGGATTTAAACAAGCCTTTCATATTAGATGATCGAGAGTATGAACAGCCAAAGGCTGCCTCAAGCTTTGAGGCAATCTGAGAAGAGGGGGATGCATTAATTTCCCTTGCCATGAAAGAGAAGCTGCTCACCTCCTTCTGGAACCTCAGAAAGTGATCCACTTGCTTAAGGGAATGGGGATCTGTCATCTATCCTCATTTTCTGTGGTCCTGTAGTTTCTACTGTGAAAGCAAACCCCTTTTGAACAGATACAGCTACTAATAACAGTTGCAAATGCCAGCTGGTTTGATGTGGTTATAGTTGTGCTGTAACTATTATACAACAGAACACAGGGTAGTAGATGACCAAATGATGTCCCACAATATGAGTTTGAACGTTACACAGTTTGTAGTTACCTGAAACTCAAGCATTGTGGGATAATTTATAATGTGACAGCTGTTACTTTTAAACACTGAATTTGGATGAGCAATGATGAATGCACCAGACAATGGGGAAGGCATGCAATCATTTTAGTTGTTGTTGTTGTATTCATGTTGAGAATTTATAACATTTTGTTTAGTCAACTTATATATCTGATATCTTTGTCATTTAAATATGGTTTTGATACAGGAATGTATAACAATGTTTTATTAAAAGGGTTGGCAGTTTTAGAATGTGTCTTTGCACTAGCTTTACAATATGTTTCTTGATCCTTTACTCTAAGACAGAGGTGGCCAGTCCTGATTGTGGATGGCCAATGTCCCTCCTGGTTTTTGTTCCAACTGTGTCCTAAATTACTTAAGTGGAACAATTATTACAAATTTTTGTTCTAATTAAGTAATTTAGGGCACAGTTGAAACAAAAACCACGAGGGACAGCGGCCATCCAGGATCAGGACTGGACACCCCTGCTCTAAGATAACTGATGACTAGAACATGACATATTTAACAAGAAGGTGGTAATGTGGCATGGTGGTTAGCGCTGCTGCCTCACAGCTCCAGGGTCCTGGGTTTGATTTCAGCCTCAGGGGCCTGTCTATGTGGAGTTTGCATGTTCTCCCTGTATTCACGTGGGTTTTCTCTGGGTACTCCGGTTTCCTCCCACAGTCCAAAGACTTACTGTTCAGGTTGATTGGTCACTCTAAATTGCCCTGTGTGTGTGGTGCGCTGCAATGGACAGGAGTGCCATCCATGGTGTAGTCCCACCTTGCGCCCTGTGTCTGCTGGGTTAGGCTCCAGCTCACCATGACCCTGTAAAGGATTAAGTGGTTAATGATAATGGATGATTGGATATTTAACAAAAAGAGGGGCCCAAGTATCAAGAATGTCTCCTATGTTTAATCTATTTGGATATGTGTATCTCCCAAACACAGCTCGCTTATTAACAGCTTAGGCTACGATCCGTGGTCCATTTAAAACTGCTCCCTGGAAAATAAATCTCTTCTTCTGTTAATCAGCACACATGAGATCTCCCCCTAATACAGTAAGACAGCAACAATACTTTTGCTAAATTAAAGTCTGAATAAGAATGCCCACTCAAGCATTTGAAATGTAGAGTTGAACCAAGAAAAAGGATAAATAATAATACATATTGTTGCATAATAATAAAATAACTTTAATTTAGTTTTTTTGACTGTACCAAAACTTATTATAGAAAAAAACCAAAAAAAACCGGGTTTTTTGGGGTCACTGGACCTCCTTTAATCATAGTGTATACTTACCTATATATATATATATATATATATATATATATATATATATATATATATATATATATATATATATATATATACGTATATTACACATATTATAATATATATTAATATATATATATATATATATATATATATATATATATATATATATATATATATATATATATATATATATATATATATATATATATATATATATATATATATATATTATATCATTTAACTTTTTTAAATTATGATCTTTCAGTTTTGTGTTTTTTAATATATAATTTTTTTCTCAATAAAACTTTTTTCCCCCTTAACAGTGTGGAGTATGGTATGTAGATAAGTGGGAAGGGGGTGTTGACTGAAAGATTTCCGTGACATAAAATATATATATTATATATATTATATATATATATATATGATATATATATATAATATATATATATATATATATATATATATAATATATGTTTGTTACTGTTCAAGCTCTGTCAAGTTCCTTGGGGAGCATTGATAGACAGCAATCTTCAAGTTATGCGACACATTTTCGATTGGATTTAGGTCTGGGCTCTGACTGGGCCACTCAAGGACATTTACCGTTTTGTTCCTTAGCCACTCCAGTGTAGCTTTTGCTGTGTGCTTTGGGTTGTTGTCATGCTGAAAGGCAAACTTCTGTCCCAGTTTCAGATTTCTTGCAGAGGGCAGCAGGCTTTCCTCAAGGACTTCTTTGTACTTTGCTCCATTCATTTTCCCTTCTATCGTGACAAGTGCCCCAGTCCCTGCCGAAGAGAACATCCCCAGAACATGATGCTGCCACCACTATGCTTCATAGTAGGGATGGCGTTCTTTGGATGATGTGCTGTGTTGGGTTTGTGCCAAACATAACACTTTGGATTTAAGCCACAAAGTTCCATTTTAGTTTTGTCAGACCACAAAACTTCGGCTACAGAATGTCCTGAGTGTTCTTTTGCATACTTCAAACGGGATTCAAGGTGGTCTTTCTTGAGTAATGACTTCCTTCTTGCCACCCTACCATACAGGCCAGATTTGTGGAGTTCTTGGGATATTGTTGTCACATGCACACTTTGACCAGTCTTGGCCATAAAAGCCTGTAGCTCTTGCAAAGTTGCCATTGGCCTCTTGGTAGCCTCTCTGATCAGTCTCCTTCTTACTTGGTCATCCACTTCTTAATAATTGTCTTCGTGCTCCAGGGGATATTCAAGGCCTTTGATATTTTTTTATACCCATCCCCTGATCTGTGCCTTTCAACAACTTTGTCCCTGAGTTCTTTTGAAAGCGCCTTGGTGCTCATGGTTGAGTCAAGGGGGTGGACACTTATATGTATATACACACATAAATACAAGTAGCTTTTGAGTTAAGGCGAGAGAAAGCAATAACTATAAAATTATAGGTATTAAGGTTTCTAATTCACAGCATTTTAAAAGTCAAAGCACAGTATTTAAAGACATATTTTGCCCTGTTTGGGGCTCATCGGTGAAAATATACATTTTCACCGATGAGCCCCAAACCGACCAATATAAGGCACTCTGTATATCAAAGAATGTCTCCACAATGTCATAATATAGTTCTTAACAATCGTGAACTACCCATCCATGCATACCTCACTTAATTGTTGATATGAGTGGAGTCGAGACTGGTCGCACACTCAGAAAATCTTTTCTATATATTTTTAAGACATGACCACTGATGCTGTGCAGCAAAATCATCTTACATTTTATTGAACTGTTGCTAATTGGGTTAGGGTTAGGGTTGGTGAACAGCTTTAAGGCTTAAATGGGATACAACCCTGGGAGACAATTTTTTCTAATGCTATTTATGATGTCACTTCATTTAATTTTCAAATGATAAACAGAGATCACGTTTCAGAGCATGTAGTATAGCATTAGCTGCACCCCTGTAGCATACAAAGTTTGCTCTCTGGTATTACACTTAATTTGATGGCAGAAAACCTGGCCAGGTTATCAAAGTTTAATTGATAGCTTATTAAGCATTCTAAAGTTACAAATGTATTTTTCTCTGAGGTTTCCCTGTAAATGCTGAAATCTTCATATATTCTGTTTACCATACACAACATTATAATTATCCTTGTATCTGTTCTCCTATTTATCTAGTTAATTGTTTTTAACAGTCCTTATAGCAATGGCCTGGTTCTATCTAATTGATTATCATTGTCTCATTAAGTCATTTGGGAATTTCTGTATTACAGGCACCTGACTGTTTTTTATGGGGGGAGTCAGTTTGGTGTGGAGGAGAGAGAAGGGTATGGTTACTGTGTATGTTTGTTAGAAAATATATTTTCTAATCCACGGCGCTAAAACAACAACAAAAAAAGACAACTCAGGAAAGAAATCTATATAATAAATCAGAATCAATTCTATAATAAAATTATTTAGTTGAGTTTGAAACTCACCTTAGTGAATTAATAGAGATTTAAGTCTTTCTGTCCAGTCTGTGGATTACTGGTAATTGTCTCACAAATCCATTCCTGTTTTACCCTATTAAAAGGATCATTTGTCCAAGCTAGCTTTCCATTGGAAAATCACTTTTCAGAAGGTCTTTTTTCCAGACCCGGGTGATTTTTCTGCTGTAACCCTTCCTGAATGCTGGGTGAGATCAAGGATCAAGCCAATTTAAGGGTTTTGCCCGCTGGATCCATTCTGTCACTTATCATCCTTCATCCGAAGAAGTCGTGTGTCACTCCATTACACAAGAGATGCATTAATATTGTACTTCAGAGCGCTGGTGTGCAGTGGAGGCTTTGAGTACCTAGTTTCAGTATTTTAATAAAAAAAATTAACACAATTATCTTATATCATTTTGAACACACACAAAAAAAATATGTTAAATGTAGTATAAACTTGATGATCAGCAAATGCTGATAATAAACCACTTTGTTCTTTAGTGCAGGTGGAAGTTAAAACATTTGCTAATTATTATGCTTCTACTAGATCTACAATAATATGCAATACATAAAAAAAAAAAAAAATATATCATATATATATATATATATATATATATATATATATATATATATATATATATATATATATATATATATATATATATACACTTTATATTACACAACTGCATACAGTTGTCATAGCATCAGAAACCATCTGACCAATATTTTGTTTCAAACACTTGCCTTTAATACATAAGAACATAAGAACATAAGAAAGTTTACAAACAAGAGGAGGCCATTCGGCCCATCTTGCTCGTTTGGTTGTTAGTAGCTTATTGATCCCAAAATCTCATCAAGCAGCTTCTTGAAGGATCCCAGGGTGTCAGCTTCAACAACATTACTGGGGAGTTGATTCCAGACCCTCACAATTCTCTGTGTAAAAAAGTGTCTCCTATTTTCTGTTCTGAATGCCCCTTTTTCTAAACTCCATTTGTGACCCCTGGTCCTTGTTTCTTTTTTCAGGCTGAAAAAGTCCCTTGGGTCGACACTGTCAATACCTTTTAGAATTTTGAATGCTTGAATTAGGTCGCCACGTAGTCTTCTTTGTTCAAGACTGAACAGATTCAATTCTTTTAGCCTGTCTGCATATGACATGCCTTTTAAGCCCGGAATAATTCTGGTCGCTCTTCTTTGCACTCTTTCTAGAGCAGCAATATCTTTTTTATAGCGAGGTGACCAATACATATATCTAAAAGTTGGGAAGTTAGCAATGAGCTACTGAAAATATGTTACCATAATTACTTTCTACTCTCTGTGTATGAAGCAAGAAATTCCATCTCTTTCATGTCATGCCCCTCTTTTCTGATTGTTCAGCCCTGAACGCTCTTGCCCTGTCACGGTTCTTTCTCTGATATGTGTCTCCAGGTTAGGCCATGGTTTCTTTACTTCCTCAACTACAATTGAAATAAAAAGTATATGCTTGTAATAACCTGTGAGGCACACAATCCACGTATTTATGTATGCTGTCAGTTCTTAATTTCATGTTTTATAATTGATATCATTCATGCCCCAAATCCACGGCAATGTCTGTCCATGTATTATTTTTTTTTTTTCCAAAGCTTTTGTAATTTTTGTTGGATTTATCATAAAGTAATGTTTGTTTGGCAGCACACACAGTTAGAGTCACCATTTTGTTCAGGGAACTACAAGAATCCATGTGTTTTCTCAGTTGTTTTTCATTGGTCAACGTCATTTTTAACGCACGTCAAATAGGATCAAATCGAACTTGTTTTAATTCCAGAATTGACTCATCACCATCGTACGACAATTATGGACTCAGTGTGCAAGGTGCAATAGCCCCATGCCTGCATTGAATAGAGAATACACATGATGTTTTTTTCTTGCATGTAGTGGCCTTTATTCATTTTCTTCTGCTGGATTCATTTTTTTGTTCATGTGGTTTTCCTTACTCACCTGAATTCTGTGTATACATTTGTTCTGGACAAATAGTTGTTTTGTGTTGTTGTTGTTTTATTGGGGTTCAATGAGCGCCTCAGGACAGAAGCCTCAGTTTAATCTGACCTTGCTGCATAGATGTTACTGGAATAATTTAGAAAGAAACCCTATCCTACTGGGGAATAGAGGCTTCTTGTGGGATCCTTAGCACCCCTGAAGCAGATGAGCGTTCTGTTTTTAATTCTGGCTAAGATAAACTGTTTGGTGTAATTTGTTTTGTGAATAAAGTTTGTGTGAGGGTTGATAAGAACAACTTTTCACTCATATTATAAAAGGTGCACTCATTGAATTTCAATCTTATCCCCAAACAAACAAGAAATTGCAAAATATTATTGAACAAACAAGCATGAGTGATCCATCTGCTGTCATATGTTATATTTCAAATAACACAAAACTTCAACAGGAACAAAGATATACACATATGAATTAAGTCATCTTGTCAATATTGTAATATAGAACACTCAACCCAAGATGGTCCAAGAAAAAAAGTGGATTTCTAACTACTGTTTCCTGCAGTGCTCCTATGTGGAATTCATTGGCATCCCTTTACACTATTTCGTGCTGATATTGGAAAGCCACAGTTACATGACGAATGATCAGTTTCATAGCTGTAATGAGGAACTGCTCAGTGTCTATCATTGGTGATGAGTTAATGATGCACTCGGTTGCACCTTTCACATCAGCATGCTGATTAAACACCCGTAGATAGACAGGGTTAGAGTGGAAACTTCAAAATGTACTGAAGCGCTTGACCTAGTTGCCTATGAGGCACCTGATTGACGGATATAGTAAGTGCTAACAACTGCAAAACAGAATTAGTTTTTTAATAAAAGTTTGAGTGAACTTTAAAAAATGAATCAAAAAGTTAATCCATTCTAGTCTTATTAGGGTAAAAGGGACTTTATATCATCTACATTTTTGTAATATTACATTCTTTACCCGTTGAGTATCCTATTACATATTACATTATTAATGTTAGTGGTTAGCAAACCAGGCAAATAATGATCTTGGAAATAGAGAATTGTTAGAACTATTAAAAAGGATATTATTGTCCTTTTGGACATGCCTGATGTGAGCTTGTGTGAAGGATTATTATCCCAGATATTATTATTATTATTATTATTATTATTATTATTATTATTATTATTATTATTATTATTATTATTTGTTTTAGCACACACCTTTGTCCAAGGTGGCTTACAGAGACTTGCAGATTGACCCCCAAGATGTGTGAACTATTTTTGTCATAAGCTGAGTGGCACGACGACTATTAAATATTTGATCTGATTTGACGTGCGTTAAAAATTACATTGACCAAATAAACCAAATATAGTTATCCACTCGTATGCCAAACAAATGGCTGCTTGCAATGAATGCAACACTGATTTATAAAACAATTTAAACTAACACTGATCATTATTGGCTCAGCACACTATTGTTGTCTTAGGTTTAATCAAATGAATTAATGAGAACAGACAGACTCAAGAAATTGATTTAAACCACCAATTATTTTATTAACAAGGATCTAAAATTAACTGACACTAATATTCAATGGTTTAACATGCATAGATATTTAGGTCAAAATGCAGTTATGCTCAATATATCACAATTTTACAGGTCTTGAGATATCAATGTATTTTTAATAGTTAGTCCAGTATAGCCGCATTAACAGAATATTATTGCATTCTTGCCTTTCTATTCTTTAGAGTACGGAATAGTTCTGTGTTTCCAGCTTGCTTGTAGAAAAGCCCTTTGCACGGCACATTTAACTGCTTCTCATGGTCTTGCTTTGTCCTAAGGAAAGTCAAAATGAAGCAAGTACAGGCCTTGAGCCACAGGGCCTCCAGTTGACATGAACAAGGGAGAGGAGGGGGAGAGAGAGAGAGAGAGAGAGAGAGAGAGAGAGAGAGAGAGAAAGAGAGAGAGAGAGAGAGAGAGAGAGAGAGAGAGAGATTGGACTGCAATGAGTGTGTAAGGCAATACAACTCGCTTTACTCCTAATAGACTCTGGGAAGCCTAAAAGCTTTTTTTGTCCCCTAAAGACAGATACTGTTCAAGTTATACAAACTGAAATTGCATTATACAACATACATTTAAAATAATGCTCCAAGCAATATGCAGTTTAATAACATTCCACATCAATATTGTCTGTTTATATAATTGTTTTAATGGCCATTTTATGTTGCATTCAAGCTGAGCATTTAGGGTTTAATTTATGTTAGTTACATTATTTTTCATCTCTAATATTTAAAGTGAAGTTAAAAACAGTTTTAGACTCCAGACTGTGAATCTTTATATTTTATTGTTGGTCCTACCAAATTAATTTCATGAACAAGCTTTTCTTAAAAAAAAAAAAAAAAAAAAAAGAGAAATGGGTGGCTGGAGTTTTGTTTTCTACAGAAACCCTTTTATAACAACAAGTAGAGGGCAGGCAGCATCTCTAACTTCATCGCTGGCAGATGAGGTTCACATAGTATATTCAATATGAACATCCTACAGAAACTGCAACAGAGTCACTTGAATCAATATTCCCCAGCTACTCTGCTCTATAGAAACCAATATTGTGCTTTGAAGTGGCATTACAAATTAAGAATAATACTTCCAGAGTTATCCTCTGGTGAGAGCATTTTGCAAGATTAAAATGTATGTCTTTTTTTTTTTTTGCTTTACTTTCCTTTAAGAGTGAGGCTGGGATGCTGAACTGCAAAAGACCCACAAGGATTTCCTTCTATAAGAATTGAATGTGTGCTTCACAGATTACATTTTAACCATATTTTTTTTGTTTGGCTTGCTAGACCTGTCTGAGTTGAATACAGTACCATGTGGTAATTAAAATAAATAAATAAAATTATATATATGTCTGGGATAGTTGTTCACACAGTAACTTCTAAAGAAGATACCCATACATGAGACCATCTCGGGTTGGAAAGCCACCAAAGCCTGTATTGCAGAACTACATTACAGAAAAAGATTGAACAAAGAAGGGAGTCATATACAATATTTGGTAAAAAAAATAAAAAATAAAATAAGAAACCAACCAATTATTTATAAAAGCTGTAATATATTTGATAAATATCTTTGATATTTCAAATAGTTGAAATATTTAAATATATGTATGTCTGAATAAATCCATTTTGTTTTTAAGTATTTTCAAATATTAATTGTACAAAGTAAAATTTATTTGAAAATATTTTTTGCAGAAAACAAATACTATTTGAAAATATTTAAATATATGTAAGTTATCTGAAAAAAATAAATATATCTTCAACTATTCCCAATTAGTTAATGAATAACAAAAAATGAAAACCTACTCATTACCCTACATGTATAATTATGTACCAAGTCTTGCAATTACCACATGGTGGTTGAGGGGGATTTCTAATGAGGAAAGTACTAAACATGTTCAATTCATCTCTTCAAAACAGGCATTTAAACCAGTAAAGACTTTTCATTGCTTTCAGATATTTAACCACTGAAATAAAATATTCAAATATTTCAATTAATTGATCAAATTAATTCTAATTGAAACAGAGCAGTTTCTAAAAGATAATTGAGTGGTTAACAAAGACAGGGCTTAACTTGCTCAGAATGCAGGATAACAATTAGGCTGCTGTATGTCACAGTTACATATTTATGAAGACTTCAAAGTATTTCAATATAGTTCAACTACTTTACTCATATTTAATATTTTCAAATAATAATTGCTTTCCACAAACCATATTGAAATATTTTCAAATAAAAGTTACTTTCTGCGATATGTTTAATTATTTTCAAATAATAGTTACTTTTCACAAACCCTATTTATAACTATATTTATCCCAGGTCTGATAAACAGAGTTAATGACGCTGCTCTTATTTAAAAAAAAGTAGCTTTAAAATGGAGGCACTTCAAGAAGTAAATACAGAATTATGTCACTTTTTTCATAAAAAATAATCAATTACTGTGTTCTATGGGAATTAAAATCCCCAGCTTTATTTAGGAGTCATTCTAAGACCAAACCCAATTAACAGTGTCCTTTGATAAACAGTTTTAAGAAACTGATTCACTTAATGTATGTCACAGTAAAAATGCCCTCAACGGGTTTATTAATACAAATTGATTTTGACAGTTTTGTCGTCGTGTTTCTATGTATTAAAAAGCACTGACCCTTAAACAGTTTGCAGTCTTTGTTGGTTGCCGTCTGTTTTATTAAAGTAGCACTTTTAGAGGGCATCAGGCCCCTGAGGCATCTTCAGCAACACATTTTTGTGTTTAGGGCACCTGTCTAATTTCAGCATGAAAATAGAACTTGATTGAAAAGACCTTGACTGTTGACAATAAAATCAATGCCTTAGGAGATTTGGTGGTACTGTGGATAAATATACTTATGTGTGAGATGTTTACCTCTGTGTCCTGGTCTTGGGCCCACCACTGTCATGACTGATTTTAAAATAAAAATCTGAAAATTGCCCAATGCTAATGTAAGTTTGAGCTTAGGGCATACACAGCTGTGTGAAGTCCCTTTGAGTGGCAGCAGGCAACACTAGAGAAACTTTCTCCTGCATTTTGAATATGCTACCAGGGCTTGATTTAAATGGCTTCATTTACACCCAGTTGTTTGTTTCCTTTTTTGATAGTGATTGAGATCTTTCAAGCACTTCCATTCTGCATTGCCTCTGTCTGTGCAGACATGGCACTCCCAATTAGGAAATACTGGAACAATAGTAACTGACAGGTCGTGTTTATAACTGGGTAAACTCATCAAGGGGAGGATGGAGAAAAAAACAGAAAAGGAAGTTTTTATTTTTCAGTAATCGCTGAAATTCACCACACTGTAATTATTGCTATTTTTTTTTTTTTTTTGTGACAAACAGAACATACTGTTTATCTGCAATTCTGCAATTTATTACTGTGTATTCACTGCAATGTCAGCTATGTTGGTGAAACATTTAGTAATTGAGTAGAAGCTGTCAGCAAAGTTGTAATTTGATTAATCAATCTATCTGTTTTCTTTATCAACCCACACAAGGAAAAGAAGTAGAGGGTAATGTATTCTGGATCCTTAATTTAATCGTTGTGTCCCAAATAACATCGCAAATTTACCCCAGCAGATGACCATGCTTGCAAACGGAGAACATTAAAAAGTAATAAGTAAAATACATTTTCCTTTTAAAGTGTTTTAAAAATGGTCAGATAACGCATGGAAAAAAAAACAAGCAAACACACCTAAATATTCCATGTCTTATTAATCCCCTTGAAATATTAACTTTATGAACATCACTGAAGATCATACTAAATAATGAATAGATGGTTAAAAGAAGTTTGAGGTAAATCTGTAGCAGACCTGAATATGAACCATATTACCTTTTAATGTAACATGCATGGTGTTAACTAACCTGACACTACTGCCATGCCCCCACTGCTTTACAGTGATTGATCACCAGGATAAATCACTGTCGGATTATAGACACTTTGCAAAACCAGTGGGGTATAGTTTGATAATAAAACTGTTAATAATAACTGCCTGTTGCTGGTTCTCGAACCACACACATTAGATGACAGTAGTTGGTTGTTCATCTACTAACACATGCAGGGGTGAAAACTGTTTTGAAAATTGGTGCTAAACTGTTTTGAAAGTTTAGCACCAGAGAGCCTACTAAGCCCCCCCCCCCCACATACTCTTTCGTGCTTTAATTAGTTTTTAGTGATTATCTGTATTAGATACAATAGTGTGCTGTATATTTATATGTACAATCGCTTAAGACTAAAATTGCAATATTAAGAAACTGAAGACGGCAAACCTAAGTAACCCAAACGTTCGACATATTAACAAACAATATCTCTTGAATTCAGCTACATTTGACAGTTAGAAAGAAAGCTTTGCACATTGTTATTGCATTTTATTGATGGGTTACATTTCAAATTAGCTGCAACAACTGAATTGGTTTTAACTTAAATCTGTGATTATATGCATCTGTTTTTCTAATCATCAAAATGTGTTTAAACTTAAAATAAAGAGGCTTGCGGACATAAAACATTACTTTACAATATTTAAAAACCGTAAAATGCATTTATCATTACTTGTTAAGTCTGTTACCTTTTTGACTTGCTGATTTCATACCGGTCAACATTGAGTTTTCAAAATTAGAGAGCTTTTGTAAACTGAAATCGAAGTGGCCTGAATTGACATGAATACTTACATAAAACAAAGGCATACAACTATTCCACATTATAACTTAGTAAAATGATAGACTGTTATACACATTTTAATTGCTTTTATAAAGGAAAAATATCAGCCATAAAACAACCATGACATGCTTCCCGATCAAATTCTCTCTTGGGCAATACTTTGTAAACAAGTCCACTGTAGTTAATTTTGCATGACAGCAAAACATACACAGCGTTGTTACTTTCACCAGACAACAAATCTAAAGACTGAGTTTGGTGCTGCACATTGATCTATGGCAACTTCTATATAACAAGAAAAAAAACTCTAAATTAAGTAAGTCCATCATAAGGAAATACACAACAATGTGGTATTGCAGCATTATTCATTACACTACACATAATGGGGCGGATCAAATATCACTGTTAGCAACATTTCATTTTATTAACATCTTCTATTTTAAATGAATACACTACTGCTGTATATAAACACATGTTATCAATCTGAATTTCTAAAGCAATGTTGATGCTGAAATTGTAATAGAAATGCCTTTCACTATTTGTGTGACTTTTAGACTTTCTTGGAGAATACTTTGCCATACTTTGTGTGAGTCTGGGATCTACTACAGATTTGCTGAACTCTCACAACATGTAAAGGTCTCTAGATATGTAACTTTCTTGCTCTCTGTTTTTCCTTTGGCAACAAAGATGTTAACAGTTGAAGTGCTGTTTTTTAAGAGTCACTGTTTTTTGAGAGTTACTTTTTTGAGAGTTACTGTTTTTTGAGAGTCACTGTTTTTGTGATTTCTTGTGCTTACCACAAACATAATTCTTGCTCCCACGACCCACCGTTAAAATCAGTGCTGGGTAGGCCTCACATGACTTTTGATGAAATTAAAGGTTTGGTGACATAAAGGGAGTTTTTAGCAAAATACAAAGAAAATCTGGCTGGGAGTTGCCTGGGAGAAGTGTCCATAAGAAATGTTTGCGACCAGTTTCTTCAGTTAATCTCCCCACATGACACAGACCTTCTCTCCTGTGTGGGTGGTGTAACTTTTGAGTTTTACACTCCATTGAACTGCATGGAATGGCAGGACCGAGATGCGAACCTGTGGTTAAAAGATGAACACCTTACCAGTCAACTAAAGAGCAAGCTCTCTGATTAAGAGGAAAGTACAGGTCTTATGTTGATGGTAGCGTTATAAACCCATCAGCCACTAGTAGAGGGGTCATTAGAATGGGTCATGTGAGTAGTCCAGACCCAGTGGTTGGTTATATATATATAACATTTTAATGTTTATTAGTATATCTCACTGGAAACTGGAACGTCAAGAAAGTACTGTTTATTTAATGCACTGAACTTTGTTTTTGTTCATCAGTTAAATACAGTTTTATACACATTGCATTATGGGAAGGGTAGCGGGTGGTGTATTGCGAGCTAGATTGTTTTTCTGCCTCTCTCAATATGGATTCCTGCTGAGAGCAAATGCAGAGTGGAGAGTATTTACTGTGCAGTGGGCTTCATTTTTATTTTCTTTATTTTATTTCTCTCAGAATAAAACTGCAAGACTTCAGTTTGTGTCTGGTGGTCCTTTAATATCATGAGGAAAATTACACAGTGCATCGTACAGCAAGAGATCTATTACACGCATCAGTACAGCGCAACTGTATTTTTACTTCAGAAAGGCTCGGGAGAGTAAGTAAAAACAAGTAGCTTTCAGGTTAAGGTGAATGAAAGCAATACATTTGAAAAAGGGCGAAATGTAATGATCCCTCTCCTAGTGGCTGATGGGTTTATAACGCTACCATCAGCATAAGACCCATACTATCCTCTCGACCAGAGAGCTTGCTCTTTAGTTGACAGGTAAGGTGTTTGTCTTTTAACTGCATGGTTGCACAGCAACCCTAACTCTAAAAAGGCCAGGTGTTATTGCAATGATAATTTGTTCTCAAGGGTGAATGTTTAGTAATTAAGCACATAAAACACAATAAAAAAAGTGTAGTTTTTGTCAAAGTAGATCGCAGTCTTGGACTAATTGTGTGTTTGTGTGTGTGTGTGTGTGTGTGTGTGTGTGTGTGTGTGTGTGTGTGTGTGTGTATATATATATATATATATATATATATATATATATATATATATATATATATATATATATATATATATATATGTGTGTGAACATATATACTGGCTTATTTATGTATATGGACAGCATTCTAGTTTATTTAGTGTCCATGTGTGTAGTTATTTTAGTAGAACTCAATGTTCTCAGACCCTGTACTGTCAGCTTACACTATCAGTGCACTAGAGTGGACATTTTGAAAAGAGCTTTGAAACAGACTTCAAAGTTATAAGCGTTAAAGCTGTAGCAACACATGTGGGGATGTGTAACGCTATATTTTTTTAGAACCTGGCTACTTACTCTAAGGACCAGTTCAAGAAAGTATAATAATCTCTGTATTGTTTCTAGATTTTTTTTTTCTAATAGAAATCTGGTAGCCTTGAGCCAGCAAATATTTTATGGAAATCTAGTCAAATCTAAAGCCTGCTGTGTGATAAATGAGTTCTAAACATCAAGATATAATTAACCCGATGTAATAGATAAGGTGTAGTGTCATGTCTGTGGAAGTTGGATCCAGATTCTCCTTCTCAGAGTATAGAATCAGCCCACAGACATGCCATGTCAGAGCATCCTTCTCCTTCTTTTCTGACTATTCATCATTTCTACAATGTAATACCCTTGGCTTCCTGGGTAAAGTAATTAACATACAAGTCCAAGCTGCATCCTGTTCACCTCTTCTCTCCCAGCAACAACTCATAATGGATTTCCTTCACATTATAACATTTCACAAAAGTAAGTAATGCTGACCTTTGCACCTAATGTTTACAATTAATTTTTTTCCATGATGAAAGGAAAGCTCTGTCGAACATATTTGGCCTAATCTGTAAAGGAACGTAGCGATTCTAGTTTTTAATTTCTTTGTGAAAGACTTCTTGGACTGTGCTTATAAATGTGATATGTGAATAGTTAAGTATTTCCTCCTCTTTAACATCATTTTCATTCATACCCTTAATTTGCACCACAGTTAGACAGCTTGGTAGTTGCTCAGTTAGATGTTATTGCCACCTAAGAGGATTGTTACAAAGAACATCCCCATCACCTTTGCAATCAGTACCCAGGCTTTCATTGTTATACTTCTCTACAAAACATTTGGTCCATAACAAGCAACCTTTTTACCTCAGGTGTCATAGAGAAAGATTTTTTCTTTAGTTTTTTTTTATATAAAGAAAAGGGACCCTAAAGTAACCATTATCTGCCCCCCCCCCCCGACTGTCTCAGATGACTGATAACAGAACATTTGGAAGTTGACATGTGTTTAGGATAACATTATTCCACTCGAGAGTTGCAGATAAAACCCCTGCGGAAGGAGGATGTGTAATCCAACAGCGCACAAGAAAGAAAACCGTGAAGAAAAGAGAAAGCAGACTTTCATTACTTTCAAGCTCTTTCAGTTGATGTTGCCTTGTGCATTCATATCCCCTGAGAAAATCTGGCAAACTTCCATGCAAAGATAACAAAGACAGAGGGATGATACAGAGCCAGCTCACCTTTATTTGTTCTGTGGAAAAATACAACAATGGGATGCATGTGGCATTCTTGGATGGTTTAAACCTGCAAATATCCTTAAGGTAAAAAGCATGCAGAATTGCAAGATGAGTGGAGCACTGGTGTAAGGAGTCCCTAAGGTCTCAATGTACTGTATCTCAATGCACATACTTACCAGTCGACTGCTTTGGATGGGTGCATAGATTCCATATGGCCAAGCTGGGTTCTTCGGGATGTTAGATCCACTCATTTACATTATTTTCACTGGAGGAAATTAGCAGCATTTGCACTTGTTTATGCCTAATAAAATTATTTTTAGAAAAAGCGTCAGGATAAGGTCACCATCTGTTATATCGAAATGCCAGTTTCGGCTTTTTCATTTTTTTTTTTTTTTTTTGTGTTTATTAAGAAACCTACTAATTGATTCCAAGACCCAAAACATAGCAATGATTTGCATTTCAAATGCACAGGGATAATATTGGAAGTCTACTTATTTGAAATGGTACCACCTTCAAAATGTGTTGCTGTGTTTTGATATTTTTGAAAACTGATTTTTTATTTTATTTTATAGTGTTGTGTTTTGTTTATGTTCACAAATGCCACAGCTGCCTCATTATTTCAAGGAGCTGTTTACCCCTTGAGTGACAGGAGTAGGAATTAGAGTTTTTTGTGTTTTGGAGCATTGCAACCACCTCATTATAGCAACAAAACTAGAGCAGCTTTACCCTGCCATGCACTTGGAAAACTGTGCTCTGATTATGCTGTGACCCAATAAATCAATAACCACGTACTAAATAATGACATTGACTACCCAAGTTTTTTTATACTTTATTCAATCAATGATCCTATATGTAAAGTTAACACAATGGAATGAAATGTCTCAGAAACCCACACACAGTATCATTTTTTAAAGCTCTTGAATGTGACTGATCCACAACATGTGACTTTGGAAAAACTTTGTATCATCTGCAGTATTATTAATTTCTTTGGATCGTGAATGAGCAATCTGATGCCTCACATACTGGAATACGTGACTTTTTTTTATCCTTCAGTGCATCTTTCTGCTGGTATTACATTTTCTAAGATCAGTTTCACTTACATCACTATTCACATCAAACATTTTGCTAAAAAGGTCACACGCCTAATGAAATTATGTACCAGCTACACTGCTTGTATTGAGATGATGTAGGTCAGAGCACAAGTTTCCCAGCACCTCAAGCATACTGATTTAGTCTCTTAATCCAACAAGGAGGGTTGAAAAGGCCCATAAGAGGTAAAGAGCAGGGTAGATGGCAAGGTAGGGTTGATTCCTGAATATTGACAGTTTTGTTGCAGGTGATTGAGGAACTGTTGGTTGTGTTGTTATTTCACTCTCTGCAAGCCAGTGAAGTAACTGTGTTGCAACTCACCAGCAGAAAATCACACCAAGGCAAAAATAATAAACTATGCACTACCCTCCATAGAGCATTAATTAGGACACAGAGTAGCTTCTTCTACAGAACTAGAGGCAGTATCAGCATATTGCTGTCATGTGAATAATTAAAAAATTGTCTTTTGTGAAAAAAACTTCTCAATTTGTGCCTCATTTTAAAGTATGTGAAGCACCAGAGTTTAAATTATTAGTATTTGTTTAATATTTAAATGGTTGCAGTATTTAGATCTGCCACCAATGGAATTATTTTTTTAACTTGTCCAATTCTAACAGGCATATTGAAGCAATTTGAATAATCTAATTATTAATGCAAAACAAATTATTACAAGCCTCAATGTAGAGCCTGAATGCAGAGTCACTAGCAGATGTTGTGCTTACTGTAGTAGTATTAGCTGGTTAGTAGTAGCTTTTATTGAAAAGTTTAAAAGGCAGAACTGACTAGAAATGAGAGTAAAGCATTCCATAACATATATAACAAGTGCATCTTTGCATAACTTAATAACATTGGTATGTATGCATATAGAAGAACATTGGGACTCAAATGGTACAAGTTTAAAATTCCAGGTACCGTATTTTGAAGAGTTTCATGTTGATACAATACAGACTGCATGCAATCATGTCATATCACAACCACAATTCTAATTCAAAAGCCACTTACATGTTCTTATGATCCCATATGTCCATAAGTCTAAATTCACTTAAAAGTAAGCCTTTACCACTCAATGTAAACCAAATGAGCATGTTTGGAGCATAATTGCATGACTCACTGTAATATTTTACTTGATACTTACACAAGTTGACATAATCAACTTACTATCTCTATCATCCAGCTTTAAATGCTATAATTTATGCATGTACTGTGTTCATTTATTTAGATTCTAAGTGGAATTATAAAGAAAGGAGTTGTAAGGTAGCACATTAGATTAAAAAAAAATATATATGTTAAAGTGAAATTGAATCAAACTGAAACTCCTGAGAGCATTTAGGATAACTATGACTTTCAGTCAATGCTAACAATCACTAAAACAAAACAAAAAACATAATATCTTTGTTTTTAACCTCAATGTCACAATGTTGCAATGCTATACACATAATACAAATGTAGGCTGAAGATAGAGGCTCATCTGGACTTGAATTAACCTTTACAAGCATCATTGTCTTGAGATTCTAGTCCACATGCTGTAAATATATGATAACTTAATTTTACATTGAACTGACATGTGTAATTTGGCGTCTGCATCCTATAATAATCAACATTATCATTGGTATCATTGCTTTCCTGAATATCTTTGCTTTTTTTATTTGAACTTCAATTTGGGATCTGGATATTCTTCAAGTTCCATCCTATAGAAGTTATTTTAGAAATAAGAAAATTGATTTTACATAAGTTACTTTGCAATAATGCATGGGAGTTGTGGTATGCTATTGTATATAAAAACTTATTTTTTTAAAATATTGGCAGAAAAATATTAAACTGACTATGGTAGAGAGATTCTACTTTTTGAATGGAATGTGGGATGCTTTATACAGTATGTAGGATTTCTCAATTTATTTCTACTGCCATTGAGATGGATTTGGACTCATGGAATGGAAAGGACCCCCAGGATTCTGCTTACTGTATGGCTCGTTTGGCCAGCACGATATCAATTTTATTCTTCTCATGAGGAAGCTTTCATCAACCATTTGTGACTTCATACATTTTGAGCAACAGGTTTTTTGTACTCTTGCAATGAATACAACATCCCACTGAAAGCAATTAGAGAGCCTTGCTTTTTACCTCTCTGGCTTTCTTTGAAAGAAGTAAAAAGTCAGTTGGATAGACAGATACAAAGGTGGAAGGGTAGGTATGCTTTAGATAAAAATAGATGATTTCATTAAAAATGCAACACATAACGCCATAGTCATGATCAAGAAACCCTTTGGATTCATTGATTTCATCCTGGTCAAACACAGAAAAAAGAATATAAAAAACATAGAATGATAGATGCTATAGTGAAGATGCCCTAGGTGGATTAAAGGGATACATTAGATCTCCTTTTCCGTTGGCTCTTGTTCAACAGTTCAACCTGCTTCAGTTCACTATTGCAACTGGTCTTTATCCTGGCCTACCATTATTTTCCACTGTTGTTTAAAATGTGTTTTTGATTATTTTGTTACTTGTTTCTCGTGTTTGTTTACGACTGACTACTTGTGCTATTTCTAGGTTGATTTTTTAAATTATTTTTAGATTTTACTCTTTACCGTGTTATCTTGTTTTTAATATGCGTCTTTTTTGACTTTATTAGTATTGTGACATCACTTACAACTGGTTCTACTCTCCTGACTAAAGTCTAAGTACCTATTTGAATCCAACAAGTGCAGACATTTCTGAATGAAATAATATATAATAATGTTAAGTTTTTTTTAATTTTTTTTATTAGAATGCATTTTCATAAACTTTTTAATTTTTTTGTACAAATTCCTGCATCACAGGTTTGGACCGCAATACATTTAAAAACAATTATAATAATAGTATTTTACAGAATTACCGTGCTGCTTTTATTAATACCCCATAGGAATAATTGTTCAATACATTTAAATAAATGGGTGGATAACATGAATAAGGTTAATGTGAACCTCATACATCAAAGAACACTAATTAACATTTTGCACAACTTGTTTTCATAATGTTTAATAAAAGCTGTTCTAATGAAAAAAAAAAACATGGTTAATTATGATCAAGTTCTTTAAAATAGATCATGAATTTATCAGAGTGTTAAATTCTAATGTATTCAATTTACATGTTGGCTCCACTATATAGCTGTAACCGATTTTGGAAAATACAAATTCATGCAAATAAGAGAAAAAAAAATAGGAAAAATATTGATTTTATGTATATGGGTATCCCGTTGATACCTATCTGTCTAAACTAAATGGTATCATTTACATTTTAAACATGTATTAATTGCATCATACAGCAACTGACAGCCACCACTGTGTCCCTTGTATAGTTATTACATGATTTGTGTGTGGCAGATGTTTATTAACATATAATGTCTGATAGATGTCAACTACAGCTTAAAAATTTAAATAATGTCAATTTAAAATAAATAAATAAATAAATAATTAGCAATGGTAAATATATACACCTAGTTTCACAGACCCTGATTAGCACTAATCCTGGATTACCTTACCTAAATTAACACTGGGTAGTCCAAGATTATGGCTAGTGTCTGTGAGACTGGCCGCTAGCTGTGGTTATTAAAGCTGAAACACAATCATTTAAATGTAGCTCCATACTTAGTAGTACACTTTAAATTTCAATGCACTGAAATCCATGTATTTGATGTTTGCATTTAAAATATTTCAAAATGTAATGTGCTTTAAATATGTTTGAAGTAATACTGTATTTTGAAATATTCCTGGCACTGTTGTGGCTATGACTTTGTCCTATTACCAGAAAATGAGTGTGTGTTTGAATACCACACAATTCAACAAACGACACAAGCATTTGCCTGAGAAATCAGATTGAATATGAGCAAGTATTTCAAACATAGTCCAGAGGTTGTGCTTTTGATGTGACAAGAAATAGATGTGCGCGAAAAATGGGCTTACACATATTAATTCTAAAGACTCCTTCTAGCTGTTTTGATTTCAGAGAAATACTTTGAATTATTAATATACTACTTGCATCATTTCTAATGTTCGACATCATGTTTCCAAGTACACTGGTGCACACTTTAATAACAACATTATTCCCTTTAGTCCAATTATGTTGCTAGTAGGGATGCAAGCTAGTGGTATGCAATAGTTGCATTTACGTAGAAATAGTTTTTTTTTTTTTTCATTTTTCAAATCATTTATACTGTATATTTCAAATGAGAAGCAACATCCCATTTCCAGTGGGGTCTTTGTTTATACCTAGTCTTGAAAAGGGTTATACCTGAAGCATGATAATCGGTTTTCAAAACAATTTTCAATACTTGGATTGCCACAACAACATTTTTTATGTTGCATATCACCTGGTTGTTACCGAAGCTTCTTTTACTTTATCTTAATTCTGATAGGCACAATTATTTTAAACGCAACACAATGGTATAAATGTTGCTTTGTCTTCTGGTATATAATCACTTCCTTTGGTCTAAATGCTGTCACACAGCAAAACATAAGATTTACAAATGAGAGGCCATTCAGCTCACCTGAGCTTGTCTGGTTCTTAGAAGCTGATTGATCTCAGAACTTTTTCAAGTTGGGTTTTAAAGGATCCAAGTGATTTTGCCTCAACAACATGACTAGGTATAAAATTTCATACCCTCACCACCCGGTTTGATAAAGTGCCTGCTTCCCTCTGTCCTAAGTCTATATCCACTTAGTTTCCAACTGTGTCCTCTGGTCCTATTTTCTGTATTGTACATAAGTATTGGTTTGAGTCAAGAGTGCCAAATTCCTTTACTTTGGGACGATTTTCATGAGTGTTTTCTGTTTCTTGAGACATGTATGACTCGCGAATTAAACATGAACTGTATTTTTTTTGCGTTTACATGTAAAGCCTTTAATTTTCCTTGGAACGCCTACAATAAACTGAGCCAATGAAAACCCGAAATGTATTGGGTTGTTTTTCATTTGGTTCGAGCGCAATGTCTCGAGAAAAATTAGAACACAAGTGGAAACTCCCCCATAGATACTATAGGTATTAAAATATATACAGTGTGTTATTTTAAATATACATGTTCTGAAAAAGCAAGCTTAAAACTTAAAGCTATTCAGCACATAAGGTAGGCCAGTCATTGATTTCAAGGCATGTGTTTGGCATCTGAGAAGAGATTTAGACTCTTCTATCCCAATCCTCAGCAATACTAGAGGATACCTTTAGAAATGACTAAAGGTGTATGCATATTCCAAGAAAGAAACAAAGGCATTGTTAATCTTTTTTAATATGTGTAAGGTTTTACAGTAAGGTTTTCTTGAAAGGTTCATTACATTCATTCCAAAACAGTTAAGATATGTAGGTAGGTAGCCTTTTGTCAACAGATTGAAAAGCAGACAATGCATGAGTTTATAAGTGTTTTTTTTTTTTTTTTTTTTTTCCCAGTGGCTACATTTACCCAAGAGAGAGCTCTGAGTGGTTCTTCTATATATAGATAACAATCATTTGCCATGAATAATTGGTAAATCAACATATTTGTGTATAGAGTGAAAGCCTATTTGAGTGCACATAAAAACTATAAATGCTGATGTTTTGAAAAAGCCTTCCATTAACATAAGTTGCTTTTTTATACAGTGCACTTGCCAGGAATCTTCCAGCTCTAACTGCAGTACCTTTTGGATTTATTTTTATGCAATTTCCAGTGTTTAGGTTGGTTTACCGTTTTTCTTTTTTTTTAATTTTATTTTTAAGATCTCTATTTAAAGATAAGGCAAAGGCATATTTTCTGAAAAGGATGAACTTTAACAGTGTAAATGTACTCTAATGTTGACAAATTATGACCATTCTTATATTATCAGCAATTTAATGTAATCCTAAAATATGAACATGTTTAGTTGACCACGCTTATGTTCTATTCAATTTCAATTTATCCTGTAATATAATGAAAGCAGCCTTCAATGAAGAAAGACAGTCAATAAGGTATTACAGGGTTATTTTTCCCCTATAACAAAATCAGAAAAAACGTGCTAATGATTTGTAAATTTTGGAGAAGCATATTAACAAAATTTTAGTATATGTTTTAAAACATTGCATGTACTGTACAAGGCCCTATCTGTGGAACTCAGGGCAAAGGAATAACACAGTACCTCTAAGGGAGAAGAACTTTTTGAAATACTGGAACTAATTCCAAGCCCTCTTTAAACAAAAACATGAATGTTTAAACCTTATTCAAAAAAAAGATGAACACATCTTTATTTAACTAAAGCCTAGGAAATTAAAGTTTCATGAATATCACCCATAATCTAAAAATACATTCCAATTTCTTATTGGAAACAGACATTCATCTGTCTGGACTTATATTAATGGACATAGCAGTACATTAGTAGTCATATTTCCCAAAGAATATGAGCTCCCTGTTCTCAACAACAGCTATCTACAGTTCATTAGCTGGCAGTGCGTCAGCTGTAAAGATTTAACAGGTGTCAGAAATGACTAAGGGTGAGGACTGTTTCTGTAACAGCTGATAATAAAGTCAGAAGTTGACTGTACATTTAGAGGATCTGTGATGCCTAATTAGCTGTTGTTACTGAACTATAACAATGAAGCATAGCAAACTTGTATGCACACATTTTACCTGTGTCATTCCCAACGAGCTTATTAAATATGTGTATGAAGGCTTGGTATAACATTAGAATGTGTATGCTTTTTTAATACAGCATCCAATGTGATCTATGCTTTTGATGACTATCTCACAGTTCAATTCGCCTTAGGTTTGCTGAAATCTTAGATGGATCTTGTTTTTCAATTCAGATAAGCGAAAAAAGCTGCTCCAGGATTCTAATTTAGGAAACTGGGATTACTGTTTCTTAATAATCTATTAATATACAGAAGCTGTTGTAAATAATCAACACATGAATAGTGTATTTTTGTATACTTTTTATTACTTATCCTGAAGTCAAAGGCTTTAATTGTGTAAGTCAAGAGAATTTGGAATGTATAATTGGTTTTAACGCGTTATGATATATAAAGAGGGACTTTCACAAAGACGGCTGTAGTGGGTGACGTCAAATCAGAAACAGGAACCAGGAAATAAACAGAGAGGTGTAGTTTGGTGGAGCTGAGCAATTGGTTTCGCTCAGCATTTAATGAGTGAACAGAACTGTAAATAAAAAGGTTGTAACAAACAAAAACACAGGACACGACACTTTCACCAAAATAAAGAGCCAAACAAAATGGACTACACAGAGAAAAACGGTGAGCTGATATTTTAATTATTATTATTATTGTTACCTCCGTCTCCAATCCTGTTCTCCACTCACCGAACAAACAACCCCGAGTGAGTGAAAACATGCTGCTTTTATACAGCTGTACCTAGACTCGATTGCTAATCAATCATTCAATTGGAGTTGCGGTACAACTGCACGTGAATTAATAAAGTGCAATTCCCTGTGATCACATATTATTATGTTTTACCTGCACGTGAAGTGCTGTGCAATCCTCGTGCCTAAATACAAATGTACATTTTAAACACTCGTGTTACACAGACCCATTTATATCCCGTGTACCAATGACTATACACCAACATTAAACACAAAATACACACAGGGGTGGGGGACTTTGCCACAGGGACACTTTTTATTAATCAAAATTTCTCACTTTTATGAAAAATCTATACTACTGCCTTCATTTATTGACTGATAAAGTATGGTTGAGCAGTTTGATATGTTGATTGGTTATACTTTAAACAAGGAAATATTTGTTACATTATCAATTAATTGATATGCGATTTCAGGTTAGGTAGTTTTATTGCCAATTGCCTGGGCATTTTGAATAAACTGCATCCAAACAATGCTCAAAAGAAAATGATCTTAATTAGTTTTAACACATCAGACTGTTAACCAGAAGAATATACAGAAACACAATTCATGTTTTTAATGTAAATGTACATATAAATCTGTCAGCAGGCTATGGGTCATCTAGATCAATTACAGTAATGCCTGGGTATAAACATATGCCTATTTTGAAAATCAAATAAAGTGTTGCTTGAAATTTTTATTTTATTTTTTAATCCTGTGACATTCAATACAGACATACAATATGATTCACATTATAATATACCAGTTGTTACATTTGCTGAAGCTGTATTGATTTAATGAGACAACAATATGCTCAAATGTGGGTTGACTGTACCCTGTAGCTGTTGGGTAACTTACAGAGCGAGATTAACACAATTTAAAAGGAGACAGATCATTTAAAGGAAGGCAGGATGACAGTGGTGGAGTCATTTATTCAACATGAATTTCACTTAAAGGCTTCTTCAATGTAAATTAAACAATTTATTTGAACAATTCTGAAAATATTTTTGATGGAATGCATTAGTTTTTGACTGCTCAGAAAATATGATGCTTAAGGAGATTCTTGATTCATCTGATAATAAAGGCAAGATTTGGTTTAGTTTTCATAACAGATGTCATTTTCCCTTTAGGGTATAGAACACTGTGTTAATTTTGTCTGAAGTTTCTCTGAATATATTATCTTGATATAATGGATGCAATATTTAATACCTGTAAACATATGCACAGTTTGTCCTAATGAAACAAGCCTAGAAGCTTTGAATGTGGAATATCTACTCATCAGGTGAGGGGACTTCATTACACAAGGGAAAATATAAATAATCTAATAACTCAAATCTACAGAGAAATAAAGCATTAACATACTGTATTAAAATAAATGGCCAATGAAAAAAAAAAAATTTTTCTTGGTTTTGGGGTCTTCTCGATCGTCTGACGTGATGTTTCTATCCTAACTCGTCCGGGTATGCTGAATGGGTTGAAAACACAGACCGGGGCAACACAGTTTTCTATTTCGCAGTCCCTGGTCCAGGGCGCCAGAGCTGGGTGGGGGTGGGGGTGGGGGTGGGGGGGGGGGGGGGTGTCATGCCCCCTCACTTTTTGACAAAAGAAACATGTGCACAGCGGGAAAAAAAGGCCCTTGTATAGCACACAATGTTTGGTTGCAGTTATACCCTGCGTCCTGATGTCTAATGCTCCTGTTAAGTGAAGCTTTTTGCTCCTCGATGGCTGAAAACATACCTAACGTGACTAAGGATGCATTTTTTTCATAGTTATCACGGATTTCATGATTTCAGAACATTTTACAGTTTAGCTTTGTGAGCTGTTTGTTAGAAAGTGCATTCTCAAAATGACCCCATAGTTCACCCTATCACACAGGGTAATCAAAGAAGCCAGACGAAGACTAGCCCTGCTGGGCTCGCCTCCAAGAGTAAATTAATACATAGATAAATCCAAAATACAATAAACAGCTCGGGCATTTCATTTAGTAGCTTGTTACAGTAGTCGCACAATTGCTTTCATGAGGACTGAGGTTAAATGTAAGCATGTATCGAAATAACCCCTCCTTTATGTACTGTACTCTTTTAGTTTCCAAAACATTACTGATGCAAAAGTTCCCTTAAGGGACATGGAATCTAATTGTTAAATATGCTTCACAGTCCATTAAATAATGTAGGTCTTGTGTTGAACAACTATGAGCTTGATAGCAATATCCCTACAACACCTCTCAGGCTAACCACTCTGCTATTTTTCTGAAATGATATTCAATTAATACCTCTTTCTAAGCAATAATCCTTCCTTACTGGCACACAAGTCTCAGAGTAAAAACTACTGTATTTTTTAAGCTGTAATTATCAAGAAAAGCAAAACAAAAATGCAAAAGCATAAAAATGCTTTACATGTTATTTTATAAATGGGGGTATTTTACCTTGGATTGAATGAATCACCTATCTTTGGTTATCTCAGGATTACCCTTAAAAATAAGTGGTTCATGCAATTTTGATGGATTACTTGATGAATGCCATAGAGAAAAGGTCTATCTCGATAGATGGTTCAGATGAACCATCTAGTTGCAATTGGAGCACCATGCTTCCTTGAAGTCTAGGGGTACCGTAATACTGGGTTTTAAATGGTCATTTGTTCTGGCAAATGTTGTGGCACACAATGTCTTCCAGCAAGCTGCTGTTGTTATAAATGCAGTCGTAACTTGTTTGATAAGATGAACTCTGTGCTTCAGTTCACCTGTGCAACTAGGCCTGTAGCAAGTGATGTAATTTGTAGCTATAAAATACATTCTACAGATATGGGCTCCGTAGAATTGTCAGTGAGTTGTAGAAGATTGTAAACTGACCCTTTACTGTATGTAACTTGTTTTATTTATATAAAGACATATGTTGTTTTTTCATTTCCCCTACTCAGATTTTCAGTTATCTGTCAAGGGTGAGTCATCTGTATTTGCTTTATTTTCTGAAGAGTTGTGAAATGTAATTTCGCACCTGAAGACACAGAATGGATCTATTGTGAATACTGTTGGCACTGGAATACAATGACAGAAGTATTAAATTAGGTTTATAAATTAGAAATGTGTGATTAAATGTAGTACACCACCATGCCTTGTTCTGTTTTAAATTTTTGAGCCTCAGTAGAAATGTGCTGTTATAGGACAGTAAACCTTTGAATGCTTTGAAGCAAATTTGTATTCCGAAGTAACCATAGAGCATAATTTAAAGTGGTGGAGAGAGAGAGAGAGAGAGAGAGAGAGAGAGAGAGAGAGAGAGAGAGAGAGAGAGAGAGAGAGAGAGAAAAACAGGACAAGTGCAGTGCTTGAGGGTAAATGTGTTACTCAGAATTTATTTTCATCAATTCTGAACTAAACTGCATGAGCAAATGACTGGAGATGACTCAGACAGCATGACCATAACCATAACCATAACCACCCATAAGAACACAAGAGGTAAAACAACAAGTTGACCACCTAGACCAGGGGTCAGGAACCTATTGCTCGTGAGCCATATATGGCTCTTTTTAGGATTTTATATGGCTCTCCAATTTTCAAGTGTTGACTGAAAATACACCCTCGAACATGATGATAAAATTAAACTATTAGCATACTTGATTAATGTATAATTATGAATGTGTAAAATTAAATAAACTATGTTCAAAATATTTAGATAAGAGACTCGCAGCTTAATATGATTGACAGCAGTGTTTGGCCTGTAGCCTACCTTTCAGAGAGCTGAATTTTAATTAGGACGACGTAGCTAGGCCTGCATCATGTCCCAGGTCAAGTTAAACAACTAGCTAGCTAGCTAAATTAAAAATCATCATCAACAAGAACAAGATAGCGAAAAGAAAAAGATGACGATTACCGTTCATTCCAGCCCGAATGGACAAGATCAATTTGCATTTGTGGAGCATTCGGGGTCGGCAGTGTGTCTCATTTGTAATGAAAGTATTGTGTCGCTCAAAAAGTCAAATGTTAAAAGACATTTTGAGATGCACCATGCAGCGTTCACCGCAAAATATCCCTGTGGGGACCGCAGGAGAAATGCTTGTGCTGAGCTTTTCTTCAGCGGAGAATGCAAACTGAACAGCAGCAGCTGCTAGTATGGACTAACAAAGGCAGGAATCTGAATTCTATGAGCTTTCCTTGTGCTCTGGAGATTGTGCGGAACAGGAAACCATTTACAGATGGGGAGTACATTAAGGGCTGCATGCTCAGTGTGGCTAAAGAACTTTAACGACCTCCCAAACAAGGATAAAAAGAGGAGGGGAGATGCAGATCAACAACATCAGTTCAGGTAGTTACTTTTCTCTTTCCTTGGATGTGTCTACTGATGTGAGCAACGTAGCACAGCTAAGCATGGTCGGGCGGTATGTGACGGGTGATACAGTACGTGAAGAGAGTCTCGCTGTTTTATTGATGAAAGCTACAACTAGAGGCGAGGATGGACTTTCTGATGGACTTTGCTACAGAGAAAAAGCTACCATTGGATAAACTTATATCCGTATGTACTGATGGAGCCCATCTTAAACTTTCATTGCATTGTGCATCAAGAGGCACTGTGTGCTCAGTTTTGTGGCGAGGAACTTTGCGAAGTGATGTCATTGGTCGTTCTCATTGTGAACTTCGTTGTTGACCGAGCTTTGAATGATCGCCAGTTTAAGGCCCTGTTGGATGAAGTAGGGAGTAATTATCCAGGGCTGCTACTGCACAGCAATGTTCGTTGTTTATCTAGGGGAAAAGTGCTTGCCCGCTTTACTGCCTGTTTAAACGAAGAGAGGGCATTTCTGGAAATGAAAGGAAATATTCATCCCGAGATCACTGACATTGAGTAGCTTCTGAAGTTTCACTACCTGGTGGACATTACAAGTCATTTGAACCACCTCAATCTGAAAATGCAAGGCATTGGAAACACAATCGTGTCCCTGCAACAGGCAATGTTTGCATTTGAAACAAAGCTGGTGCTGTTTATCAGGGACATTGAAAGTGGCCATCTCCTGCACTTAAAAACATTGCAAGTATACAAAGAGGATTGCTTAGCGAGGGTCCCCGCTCATCATTTCGACCTCAGGCAGCTCGCAGCCTTCACGTCTGATTTACTGATGTCATTCAAATCACATTTTACGGACTTCTGCAGACATGCTGATTTGTTCATAATTCATCCACACATGTGCACAGTGGACAAACAAAACCTGAGTGTCATCCCTGGCATCTCCATTGGAGATTTTGAGCTGGAAGCTGCTGAACTGAAGGTTTTGGATATGTAGAATTTGATCCCTTTATTCAATCACATTTTTATCCAGTGTAGTAGACATGCTGGGGAAGCACTGGAAAAAAAATCTGGCTCTTTTCATGTGCTACAAGGTGAATAAATGACGATAGAATATAAACAAATGAAAAGTGTTTCTTGTTTTTTTTTCTGGATATCTCCTTCCAGTGTGGTACTGAGTAAGACTTATGTCAAATCTAAGGTTTTAGTCCTAATGGCCAGGGGGTTACCTTGAATTCAAGCCCTGAACCATGCTGTGCTGTCTATAATTTGGAAGATAATGTGATTTATTTAAGGCCATAACCCTCCAGGTGGAAATTGCCTGTGGGAGGCTGGGGATTTAACGGGTTAAATCTGTGCATTTAATATTGGAATTGGGTTCAACCGGCAAGCAGCTTAGCTGCTCTGTTATTAGTTTAGCTAGTACTACATAAGGGAGTTAGGATTATGTTTTGTTTTGTTTATTTTGAGATCCTACTTGCATCCTCTGAACAAGGAACGCTGTATACAATAAACATGCAGGTACTGCCTCTGTTGTCCAAGTTTCATTCTTATTACTAAAAGACTGTGGTGTGCTCCCAGCTAAATGGTGGCAATGAAGATAAGTTGTCATATATGGTGGAGGATGCGGGCAAACCACTAAAATAGTCTGAAGAAGAAAACTCATCTTCAGAAATATGGAAACTAGTTCAAGGGCTCATACAGGCCATGGTAGCACAACGAGAAGCTACCCGTGCTCAACAAGTGGCTACTCGGGTACAGCAGGAGACCAACTAGCTCCTGCAAGAACAGCTGCGCACTACATAAATGATGCAGTGGGAAATTCAAGCGCTGACAGAAAAACTCAATGCTGTCACAGCAATGTACAGCGTGAGTCTCATTCCATTCGTGCCAGTCATTACAGAAGATAACCAGTTCGGATGATGTGGAGGTATATCTGAAAGCGTTTGAGTGAACAGCGGAAAGAGAAGAATGGCCAGTTACCCAGTGGGCGGGACTGTTGGCACCGTTTCTGAGTGAGGATGAACAAAAGACATGTTATGACTTGGAGCCCGACCAGGCTAGCAATCACCAACAGCTGAAAATGGAGATCCTGGTCATCATAGAAGGAAATAAGGCTAAAGCTCTATTCGATTTGGGGAGCCCATTTTGTTTCTTCCCAATTAGTGGAGGCAAAGAAATTGGAACAGCCTCATGGCATCAGTAAACTTGTATTCTTAAAGACACCCATCAACACCATACAGCCAAAGTTCTCACTGGGACTAATGCTTGGTCAGTGGACTGCATGGTAGGGGTAGTTGTTACATTGCCATATACAGTAATACTGGGACGGGACTTATCCAAGTTTTGCGAGTTGTGGGACAAAAAGGGCAAATTGGACAAGCTTGATGAAAATGGTATAGCTGCAATTGTGGAAGAAAGTAACGAGTTGCAGGCTTTATTTCTTTTTATTGATTCGGTTATATCCAGTAATGTGCCAAACAAAGAAAAAGAAAAAGAAAAATCAAATATATAACTTGGGTTCAACAGATGTCTGTCCTTTCCCTTTAGAAGCTCTGGCAGGGGATGGATTGGGCCAAGGAAAATCTCCCTGTCTGCCCCATTCGAGTGATACAGAAAGAGACAAAGTCTTGTCAGGGTTAAGTGCACCCACTGAAAAATTTGGTAGTGCTCAATTGTGTGACTCCACTTTAAAATGTTTCAAGAGAAAGAGTAGCAGTGGTTAATGGAACCTCTGTAAACTCCCACGTACCTCTCTCCTTCCCATTCTTTGAAATGAAAAATAATTTGCTGTATCATGTGGACAAAAAAGGGATTGACACAATGGAACAGTTACTGGTACCACAGGCTTGTAGAAGAATGGTGTTAGATTTAACACATGCCCATGCTCTAGGGGGACACTTAGGCACTGACAAAACAAAAGAAAGAATCACTTAGGAGGTCTTATAGGCAGGGAATTCACACAGAAGTGGAAAACCATTGTACAGGGTGTCCTGTCTGTGAAGAGAAAGCCCTATTTAAAAAGTTTTGTAGTCCTTTGATTCCACTGACCGTTATTGAGACACCGTTTGAGTGTATAGGAATGGATTTAGTAGGACCGTTAGGGAAATCCGCTAAGGGGCACAAACACTTGGTAATTCTGGATTATGCCATTCAGTATCCGGAGGCCATACCCCTTCGAAATACATTGGCAAAAACAATTGCCAAAGAGCTAATGCACATGTTTAGTAGAGTTGGAATTCCAAAGGAGATACTAACTGACCAAGGCTCCCTGTTTATGTCTTGAGTTAACAAAGAGTTGTGTAAATTGTTAAAAATAAAACACCTGAGAACCTTTGCATACCACCCACAATCAAACTGACTTGTTGAGTTTTTTAATAAGACCCTTAAAGCCGTGCTCAGAAAGATAATTGACAAAGATGGGAAAAATTGGGATTATTTATTACCATACTTGATGTTTACGATATGCGACGCACCACAAGCCTCTCCGAGATTTTTGAATTGTTGTGGGAGACATCCCTGAGGCTTGTTTCAATATCGTAAAGGAAACAGAAATGCAAAAACCAAAGTTTTTGAACCAGGGGATCATGTGTTAATCTTGGTGCCAACAGTTGCTCAATGGCGTGGGCCATATGAAATTAATGAATGGGTGGGGTCTGTGAATTACAAGGTTAGACAGCCAGGTAAGGGAAAACCAGAACAGCTCTACCATGTAAAATTGTTGATGGCGTGGAAGGACAGGGAAGCCTTAGTTATCATGAGGACAGCCACGGTCTTTGACTCTGACAGTAACACAGCTAGGCCGTCCGTGAAAATAGGCGAGACATTGTCAGACTGCAACAGCAGGAGGTTAGGGGTTGTAAATAAAAATAAAGGAGAATTTTCAGTCTTTCCTTAGAAAACTGATAGTCTTCAGCATAATATTGTAACTGAGCCAGAACAAAGGGTTAATTTGAAGCTACACGAAGCCAGGAGAGAAGCCATCACTGCATGGATAAAGAAAATGTTAGATTTGCGGGTCTAGTCTGATTGTGTTGGTCCCAAAACCGGATGGGTCAATTCAATTTTGTAATGACTATAGGAACGAAAAATCATTTTAAAATGTGATGCTTACCCTATGCTCTTAGTCAATTAACTAATTGATCGATTAGGTAAGGGTAAGTTCCTCACCACTTTAGATTTGACCATAGGCTATTGGCAGGTTCCCCATAGCAGACTGGCTAGTGAAAAAATGGTGTTCTTCACCCCAGAAGGGTTGTTTCAATATACAGTCAGGCCATTTGGTTTACACGTAGCTCTAGCCACATTCCAACGAAGGATGGACAAGATTTTGAAACCTCACAGAGAGTATGCAGCTGCTTATCTCTGACGTTGTAAGCCACACTGAGGATTGAGAGACACATTTGCTTTGGTACAGGCCATGCTGTATTCTCTTCAGGCTGCTGGGTTCACTGCTAACACAGCAACATGTTCGATTGGCTTAAAAGAAGTCCGATATCTGGGCTACAAAATTGGTCGCGGGTTAGTGAAACCCCAAGTAAGTAAAGTAGAGGCTATTCAGAAGTGGCCTAGGCCAGTAAACAAAAAACAGACACAGGCTTTCTTAGGCTTAATTGGTTAATACAGGCACTTTATCTTTAACTTTGCCACCATTGTCGCACCTAACAGATTTAACCAGAGCCAGAGGTTTCAGGCGCTGAAAGATGCACTTTTGCGCACAACCTGTATTGATAACCCCCAATTACACAAAATAGTTTGTAGTACAATCGGATGCGTCCGAGGTTGGTTTGGGAGCAGCACCCTATATTATTCCTCAGCAGGAACTAAGTACCCAGGAGACATATTATGCAATAGTGGAGAAAGAGTGTCTGCTAGGAAGACATTTTAAACAGCTCGCAGATCATGCTCCCCTAATCTGGATGCATCAAAACAAAAAAAAAGAATGCCAGAGTAACCAAGTGGTTTTTGAGCTAAGATATCAATGTTATATATTTCAGAGAACAAAGATTTCGAAGCAAAAATGAAATCAATACTGGAGAAGGATTTATGTCTAGTTAAAAATAAAGGTATTCTCTCTATCGAATAGATTAAATACCCTCCAAACATCAAGAACAGCACTGTCAGATGCAAATCTCTGCAATGCAGAGGATGCTGGAGTCTGTGTACAACCCTAGTTGATCTATCGAGAGTTTAATTCATCACTACATAATTCATGATGTAAGTACTCACAACCCTAGTTGATGATATCGGCCCCCCCCCCCCCCCCCCCCCCCCCCCCAAAAAAAAAAAAAAAAAAAAACCTCCAGTCACAATCCTCAGTGTCGAAAACAAACAGTGGTCAAAACAACAGGTGCACACACCAACATGGAGATCAAGCAGGATCAAGGCGACGTGCAGCAGAGTTACTCCTCTTCACCCCAACATGATGTAAATCACCTGCAGGAGCAGGGGAGAGATTCTGGTTGTAGGGTGAAGCAATGAAGCTGAGGGAGTCCAGGAGAGCCTGGGCATCTTCAGGGGAGTGAAAGATGTGATCCGAGGAGCAGCGGTGAATCTTCAGAACCGTTGGATATAAAAGGAATGCCTGGAGGCCTCGGGAGCAAGCAGGGACGATGGATTGGTCAAATATCCTGCGGTGCTGAGCTGTAAAATTGCTGAAATCTGGGAAGAACCTGATGGTATCAGGCACAGTGCAATATGGCCTGACTATCAGAGTACCTTAACAGATTGAAAATAAGCGTGCAAGGCTTATCCCTTGCATTGGATTGACCAGAACAAATGTGGTGCATATGTATAATTTTAATAACCCTGCCAGACAGGGTCGGGAACTACCGTGGAAGGGATTTAGGCAGATAATCGATTGGGTCAGACCCCTCCTCCCCTTTCTTCATGCTGACCAGGTGAATGCTGTTCCGACGACTCCTGTCCTCTAGGTCAGCCATCTTAGACTCCAGTCGGTCGGTTCTGGCTTCACAAGCTGTAATAGCTCCCTTGTTGGCATTTACAGAAGTACGGAGAGCAATCAAATCCGCTTTGAGGTTCTTTATATCTTGGGTAAAATTTGAAAACTCGTTCTGCATGGTGGTCATTTAGCAATGGTCTCGAGACCTGTGTTTTCAATATGGGGAAAGTACGTGCTTGAAGTGTTGGTCGAGTCTGTTGCACACAGGCCTCTACAATGGCGGTGAGGTCCGAGTCCGTTATGTTCTTCTCACCCTTTGAAGGTGAAGAAGAGTACGGTGTGGGCTTTTTTTTTTATCAGCGTTTGACATCCTGGGGTGAATCAGATAGCAGATGACGATATATATGGGTAAGTACACTGAGGTGTGTTCTGATAAATTGTAAAATAGATGAGGGGGGGGTGAAGAGAGAAACAACTACGCAGCTACCCCCCACAGGTCACGTGACCCTCCCTAAATGACATAGTTTTTAATTAAGTGCTTGTTCGTTTCATGCAGACAAGCATTGAGCAAACCATATGCGAGTAATAAAGTAAATTTTGCGGCTTCAGTCGGAATAGGAGGAAGAGTTTGCTTTCGTGAAAACAGCGGCAAACCTCATCTGCAACAAATCCCTTACACACAAGGAGAGCAACCTCATTTATGACACAAATCTCAACATATTTAAATATGAATCCTGGATGAGACTTGAGAAGAAAAGAGCTGGCCTCTTTAAAAGCACGCCTCAGCAGTCAGCAGATTGTCCTTTTGGCAAGAAGGTGATGGAACGAATCAAGCAAGTTTTGTATGGCATGATAGTGCTGTTAGCTTTTATTTTTGGTTACTGAGCCAACTCAGTTTCTTAATTAAACTCTTTGAAAAGCGTTGATTGTGAACCAAGATCACTTTAGTTTTTTCTCCCATAACTTGAATGAGACTGTGACTCTGTTTCATTGATAATGTCAAAAAAAAAAAAAAAAGCAGCTTATTATTTAATTCAATCTGTACATAAAAAGTGAGTTCAGTTAAATTGCTTTCCCGGATTTAAATTCTTTATGACTCACTGCATAAGTGTTATAACCTATTTTGCAAATAATAGTTTCATTTTAATTATGATTTAATAAAATCAATTTAATTTCACTCTCTGTTTGTGTTCGGTTTGAATTAAAAATAAGGAGCTGCCTTTTTTTTTTTTACATTGTCAATAATACAGAAGCATACTCTTGATCAAGTTACGGGAGAAAAAACTATAGCAAGCTTGCTTCACAATCAGCACTTCCGAGAGTTTAATTGAACGATGTCGGCTGAAAAAAAGCGAAATCACGTGATCAAAAATAAAAACTGAAAAAAGAGCTTGATGCATAGAATATCACTTGTGTCAAACATTCTTATTCAGATGAATGGATATTTATAAAATTGGACTGTTGGTGCTAGACTACAGAATGCATGTTTACATGTTATATTGGAGGTCTAAAATTAATATTATATTTACATATCTTACGTCTTGTCATGAGCAGGTACTGTAATCCATTTTAAAATAAATACAGTGCATTTACCATCCTCACAGCTCAGTATTTAATACACCAGTTCTTTTCTTTTTTTTGAAAACTGAGCATTCAAATTTTCAAGAGAAGAGCTTGTCAAAAAGAATCCATCCAAGCTGACTAAAATGCTAAAATGTACATTTCAAAATCTAACATGAAATACCGTTAATACCATTTGGCCATAGCTGTACAATATTATACATTTATCCACTTAAAAATAGATTATTATGCCAGCTAATTGTACTAATCAATGGATGGATTTAAAAAAAAAAGAAAAATCAGTTTACAGCTAACTGAGCTACTGTAATTGCTAACTATAACAATATCTGAGGAGTCAATGTAATGGCACTCATGAGCACTTTTCCTGCCACATACCATATTATTATAACACCTACAAATTATGTGTTGTTAAAGACATTTGGAAAAAGATAATGACTGCATTTCTAACAAAAGTATAATTTTATATATATACTTGTTTTGCTTCATTTCAGAAAGAGACTCATAGGTAAAGCAAGCTAAAGCTGAAGTTTTTCTTTTTTTTCTTTTATATTTTAATTTAATAATATGATGTGCAATCTGTTTTTGTGAGATTTACTTAAAAGTACATAGATCATAATTAGGGATGTGATTTTGTCACAGTAAAAATATGTGAAACTCATGGCAGTCACTAAAAATAGACAATTTCACGGAATAGTGACAGCTAAAAAGATCTGAACCTAAAAAATGTATGTATTCATGTAATATACTGTAATATTTTAGTATTTGTGCAGAGTAAACATATATGTAATGTATATAACAATCATTTAATGTGTTTTCTTTTAGCAAGTGCTTCTAGTCAAAATAAACATAGACTTTTTTTTTTTTAACAGTACCTTTCAAAGTAACAACGGTTACAAGAAGATACTTACCTTTTAATTTTAACATGTGTACCTTGTACGATGTAAAAATGTTATTTATTAATGTTTATTTAAACACAGCTGTTCTTTTGGTATTAAAAGATTAGAAGGATCGCTCGGGGAACGACTACAAATCGGGGTTCATGCTTCTCCAGAACTGTATACCGTCCTCCCTTTAAGTTTTGCTTTATCAAGTGTATGCTGAGGTATATTTTCTGCACAAAATGCTTCAGGCAATTTGAAGTTTGTTAAAGCTGCTCCCTCCGCTTTCATGGAATTGTTTGGAATATTGCTCTTCTAGCTGCTTAGAACTTCATTTTGCCACTGTTTTGTATAGTTCTGTGTAAATATTCACCTTTATTTGAAGTTAACTTTGCACTGAAAGCAATTCAAAAGACAGGAACTGCTCCTTTTTCTTATGTTCACACTGTAGAAACAAATATCAGAATTCATGGCTTCTGTCACTACTGTGACCACTGTGACAAAATCACAACCCTAGTCATAATTAATGATTTGTTTGATCTGTTTGGCAACATTTTATCAGGTTTTTCAAAGCCACTTAAGAAGGATCCCCATTTAAATTTGGACCTCAATTCAAATTGTTTAAATATTGCCTTTATCTAAAAATAACATGTTGTATGCAATACACTTTTCCATTTTTTTTTTTTTTTTTTTTTTGTAAGAGCAACCAGCAGCATGTAACAGGTGAAGGAATATCAAGGTTTATTTAAATATCTGATTTCACAGACCCTAATTGGTACTAATCCTGAACTGCCTAATGCGACTTTAGGTAAGGTCGTCCAAGACTAGTGATAATTGGTGTCAGTGAAGACTAATGACTTCAAAACAAATATTGGTCCTATATTATATCTCCTAGAAAGCAGCACAACCCCCCTTCCCTCCCTAACTATATACTGTAGCAATTTATCTGTTCAACTTCATTATAATATTTGTTAAACGACAACCAGCTGCATTGTACGCACTTGATTCAGGCAAATTCACAGAGAAGCACAACCTAGAAACCAACACATACAATGAAAAATTGAAACTAATATTGCAAAATTTAAATCTGCTGGTTAATAAAACTAAAATGCATGATTTATAATGCATGGGTAGGCGTGATGACTCCTAACCAAGCGGACCCTGGGTATACGAGTTACCGGAAATAAATAATAATACTAATAGAATAAGTAATAAAAATATTAGATGAGGCGCATGCCCATTGTTTATGTTAACAAACATTGATGTATGTATAGAGAAATATCAATCCATATATATCATAGTTTTAACTTAGATTATATATATATCTAGATATATATATATATATATATACATATATATATATATATATATATATATATATATATATATTATCTAAAATGATATATCGCCTGTTTGGCATCCCATAGGTCCGGCTTTAGGAATGGAAAATAAAGTTGTGTATTGCTATGTATTTTGACACAGAAATAATGCAGTATTACTGTACTACAGTCGGTGTGCAAAGATTATTAGTGAGATACAGAGAGACTTTTAGGATACAGACACAACATAGGTAAGTACTAACTGAGGTGTGGTTACACTGAAGACTTTCTGTCCAAACTTTCATCTACAACGCTCACTATTTAGCAACTGCACAACACAAGCACTTTTTAAATTTTTTTTTGTAAAAGTTTATTTTACAAACATGTAACTACTGCAGGGCAAATTAAATAGTTTACAAGCATTTCCAAAATTCCATTACTAATTATTTATCATATTTTATACATTTCTCAAAGAATCCCCTCTGTTTGAGTCTTTTTTTGCTGGAAAAGGTCACTCACTCACAATACCTTTGAAACAAAGATGTTTCCATGGAAACATGACAGTGCCGACTTCTGTACGCAAAGCCTCAAGGTTCTATAGTGAAGTGTAGTTCCACAGATCACCAGTGAATAATAAATGGACTTGAATGTAGTAGGCCTACTACAGTTGAAAATGCAACTCTCAAAAGCATTGTGCTGGCACGTAAAGCACAGCATAATTATACCTGGGTCAAAAATTATTTTTGGCAAAAACAGTGCCTGAACTATCCTTGTAAAAGTGGTGGTGCTTACTGATTACTGGAGAGTACAGGCCTGTTTCAAGCACTGATATATTGTTGGTAAACACTTTGTTTTCAAAGAAAAATATAGGTTATCAAAACATGGTTATCAATTGATTGCCACTAAGAGTCCATTATAATTTGGAAAGGTCTCTTTGTCGGGTATCAGCTAAAGCAATCAGAGGTGGAATGACTTGAGATGTGGGATCAGGACTTTCTGTAAGTCTGATCGGCTAAATGGTCTTTTGAGGATTAAATACAGTAGATAGCAATACCATGGTCAGCAATAATGTTTGGCACACAGGGTTTCACCCATGGTATTCCTAAACCATGGCCTGTTTAGTTTTGAAATTATGATTGTGTTATTAAATACCTATTTTAACTGCTGCAGATTTGCTATGGCTTCAATTAATTGAACAAAAAAAAAAGTCTTGGTTGTTCACTCTGGAAATCTGGTATCCTAACAATAATAATACATCTAAAATCTGTTTCTCATACAGTACACCTTTCCATACAAAAAGATTAATTTAAACAAAAGCAAAAATAATACAGCTAGGTTGAAAAACCTTGTCTGTCACACATTACTGCTCAGTTTTTATAGCGAAATTGGATTGAAAAACTAACTAGACCTACAAGAATACAATCCTGTTTGACACAATAAAGAATAAAGAATAAAACATGTCAAAATGTAGCTTTTCCCACCGCATGATATCGGGTTCTTACATTTTTTTGTGCAGCTTTCATGCCAGGTTGTCAAGATACTGTGACTTGTTTTTTTCAGAACTCCCACTTTTTCTTTGCAACTTGAACAAGTTAGCCTATATGCTTTAGATAAGCAAAAACAGATTTATATTCAGCTGGGCTTTTGTTCTCAGTCAGGGCTGATTTTTGGAGAACAATTTGTTTCCAGAGATATCAATTGCCCCAGGAAGCATCTGACTTCTTTTTTCTGTGGTTAAAGCTTCCGGCCTTAACAAGATAGGTTCACAGACCAAAAAAATAATAATGAATAGCAGCTGCGAAATTCTTTTCACCATCCAAAAAGTTTTCACTGTAATTAACCAGCATTTTTTTTCAAATACTGGCAGTTTAAATAGTGACAATTCTATTTTTCAATTGAAGGCGATGACGGTAGACATCCTTTTTTTGTTGCTTTTTTTTCTGAATCTGATGCAGTACACAACTTCATTCTTTCACCCTTACTCTGAATTTAGAACAGCATGGCACCCAATACAAAAGGAGAACTAACTACAGTTGTGTACTCAGTGCTCTCTTGTAGGTCGTCCTATTTAAATTAATCAATGGCTGCTGATTAAAAGCTTCACCAGACACCTGGGGCTCGTTTTTTAATACATCATAGCTGTTAATGAATAATCAATATAAAATACACAGGGTATGACTTATCAATCAAGCGTGACAGGCAGGCAGAATTGGCTGTAAGATGGCATAATGATGGCGATGCATTAGGGCCACACATAAAAGTCTTCTACATTTAGTTACTTCATTTAAATGTGTTTATTGGCACAGGCACAAGGCTCTATTTACTGAAACAAATAGCTTACTAATTCTTTTAATAAAGCCAATGTTCAGTCACCACTAAAAGTGCTGAACAGGCTCGGTAAACAGCTACACAGTGTTTCTTGAAGCTATTTTGAACAATTGTCTGATGAGTGCTTTGTTTTTAACATTTATTTATCTAAGAAGTCCCATTGGGATTAAAATCTGTTTTACAAGAGAGACCTACCAAAGACGATAGTAATCACTGAATTTAGATCTGATGTCCTACTTTCCATTGAGGTCTCCTGTAGTTTTTTAGTGATTTGTTTTCAAATTTGACCTTTATTCTTTTTAAATTAAAAAGTTGAGTGTCGCTTCACCGTTGAAACCCATTTATCAATCTGAAGGATTCAAGATCACAATGCAACATCAAAACCCAATCGCTAACCCCAAGACAATAGCGACTTTTTACCTGCTGAGCTAATAGCTCAGCTGCAACAGAATCGCCAGTGTTGGGGGGAGGGGAGAGAGTGTAGCGGGCAATACTGTGTGATTCTAACCCCTTGCTGAGATGAGCTATGTAGACGTATAACCACAATGGAGGAATGCAACCCAAAACATTTCATATAGTGTGTTGTAATGGGGAGGCAGGCAGTGTGCCACATATTCATTGTCTCCCATTGGTCATGTCTTTTCAGCTTTAAAGATAGAATGTATTAGTACCTATATCTTATCAGTTACTGTATATGTATAGGTTTAGTAAATGATTTTTTCACTTATTTTTGGTCTAATGTCTCTTTTGTCTAATCTCACTTTTTGTCTTTTGTTGCTCAGTTATTCTCTGATTACACATCTTTTTTTTTTCACTGCAGTGGTTTTCTT